>NC_092715.1:18210674-18448657 GCF_047496885.1 Scyliorhinus torazame
CCCTGAAGGTGCGGAGGATTCCAACGCCGGAGTGGTTCCCGCCACTCCACTGCGCCGTTTCTGCCCGCCCCGCCAATTCCCGGAAAATCCCGCCCCTTATCTATGGAAAGATATCCCGGCATTGGGGGCAGCCCAGAGAAGGTTCACTCGGTCGATCCCGGGTATGGGGGGATTTCCTATTGAGGAGAGGTTGAGTAAGTTGGGTCTGTACTGATTGGAGTTTAGAAGAGTGAGAGGCGACCTTATTGAGACATATCGGATTCTCAGGGGGTTTGACAGGGTCGATGCTGAGAGGTTGTTTCCCCTTGTGGGAGAGTCTAGGCCCAGAGGGCACAATCTCAGAGTAAGGGGGTCGCCCATTTCAGACAGAGATAAAGAGGAATTTCTTCTCTCAGAGGGGAGTGAATCTGTGGGATTCTTTACCGCAGAGAGCTGTCGAGGCCGGGTCGTTAAGTGTGTTCAAGGCTGAGAGAGACAGATATTTAATCAGTGAGGGAATCGAGGGTTATGGGGATAAGGCGGGAAAGTGGAGTTGAGGATTATATCAGATCAGTCATGATCTCATTGAATGGAGGAGCAGACCCGATGGGCCGAGTGGCCTCATTCTGCTCCTATGTCTCACGGTCTTAGTGAATCATAGAATCGTATAGAATTTACAGTGCAGAAGGAGGCCATTCAGCCCATCGAGTCTGCACCAGCTCTTGGAGAGCACCCTACCTAAGCCCATGTCTCCACCCAATCCCCGTAACCCAGTAACCCCACCTAACCTTTTTAGACACTAAGGGCAATTTAGCATGGCCAATCCACCTAACCTGCACATCTTTGGATTGGATTGGATTTGTTTATTGTCACGTGTACCGAGGTACAGTGAAAAGTATTTTTCTGCGAGCAGCTCAACAGATCATTAAGTACATGAGAAGAAAAGGGAATAAAAGAAAATACATAATAGGGCAACACAACATATACAATGTAACTACATAAGCACTGGCATCGGATGAAGCATACAGGGTGTAGTGTTAATGAGGTCAGTCCATAAGAGGGTCATTTAGGAGTCTGGTGACAGTGGGGAAGAAGCTGTTTTTGAGTCTGTCTGTGTGTGTTCTCAGACTGTGGGAGGAAACCGGAGCACCCGGAGGAAATCCACGCAGACACGGGGAGAACGAGCAGACTCCTCACAGACAGTGACCCAAGCCGGGAATCGAACCTGGGACCCTGGAGCTGTGAAGCAACAGTGCTAACCACTGTGTTACCGTGCCGCCCTTAAATGGGAAGGACCTATTTGCTTTAGCAGAGAGGTTAGTGAATGGGGCATCGATTTCAAGTGATTGGGAGAAAGTTTAGCGGGGAGATGAGGAAGCAATTTTCACCCAGAGGGTTGTGGGGGTCTGGAACTCACTGCCTGAAAGGGTGGTGGAGGATGAGACCCTCGATTCATTTAAAGGTGCCCGAACCTGCAGAGCCTCGGACCAATACTGGGCAGTGGGGTGAGGCTGGGTGGCTCGTTTGTCGGCCAACGCAGACCCGATGGGCCGAGTGGCCTCCTGTGCCATGGATACCATGTTATCTTCAATCTCTTCAGTGAAGCCACCCACCCAGTCTCTCTGATACCATCCCAGTCAATTTCCGCTACTCCTTCTCCAAGTACTTGTCTTTCTCAAAGTGCGACGGACACAACCCACCAGCTGAGGGCTGACCAGCAATTTTCTTGGTGAAACAAGGGCCTCGGCATTTGGAGAGACAATGAACACGTGCCCAAGGCTGTGCATTTTCAAGCTGATACGTAGAATGTACAGCCCAGAACCAGATCCCACCTTCTCCTGATGTCCATACCTGTAAGCTTTGTGGTGGGAGGAATGAGAGCATAACGAGAGGGTAGCTCCTCCTCATCCCCCACCCCATTCCACCCCTCCCCCACCCCCACCCCTCCCCCCCACTCACCCCCATTCCCCTCCCCACCCACCCATTCCCCTCCCCACCCACCCATTCCCCTCCCCCCCCACCCACCCCTCCCCCCCCCCCCACTCACCCCCATTCCCCTCCCCACCCACCCACCCCTCCCCCACTCACCCATCCCTCCCCCACTCCCCCACCCCTCCCCCACTCACCCCCATTCCCCTCCCCACCCACCCATTCCCCTCCCCACCCACCCACCCCTCCCCCGCCCACCCACCCCTCCCCCACTCACCCCCATTCCCCTCCCCCACTCCCCCACCCCTTTGGTACAGAAAGTGAGGGCTGCTGGGATGGCACCGGTTCTTATACCCCGCCTGTCAAGGCGGAGCAACATACCAAAAGCCAATGGTAAACTCCTAGGTTTAACCAATGGTCTTCAGCCTCTTGGGTACTGTAATACCTGATAATACCACATTCACCCCCGTTAAAAAAAAGAGTCCAGCGGGGGTGGTGGCCAGTGGTTACAATTGCATCTACATGGTATGATCAGATACGGAGGTACCGTGATACCTCTTTCCAGAATTGTCGAGAATATTTTACAAGCGTGGAAGATATATACATTTAGTGTACGTTTACAGTTATAGTTACAGTGAAACAATCAGTCGGTCGGGTGGCCTGGTCGTCCTCCTGGATCGTCTGGGATTCGGTGGTGATTCTGGCAGGGGTCCAGGCGTCTGCGACTCCGGGAGCGTGGCTTCGGCCTCCGTGGCAGCTTTGTCACCCCTAGACGGCGCTGGTGGGGCCAACAGTTGGGCTGTGAGTGGCGCGCCTGTAGGGGGCATCGGTGGGTGGGATGGCCTAGGCAGGAGTGGCGGGAGGACTGATCCTCCAGTGAGGTGCTGTGTGGGGGGGGCGGGGGTGGGTGGGTAATGGTTCGGGTGCGCGTGGGTTTCCGGCGGGCGCCAGGTCCTGAAGGGAGACTGTATCTTGCCGGCCGTCAGGGAACGCCACGTAGGCATGCAGCAGGTGGACCCTCTCGACCAACAGGTCCGACTTGTGCACCCGCACATGCTTCCGAAGCAGGATGGGTCCGGGTGTTGCTAGCCAGGTTGGGAGCGAGTTCCCGGAGGAGGACTTCCTGGGGAAGACAAGGAGACGTTCATGAGGTGTCTGATTGGTAGTTGTACAGAGCAGAGACCGGATAGCGTGGCGGGCCCCCGGGAGGACTTCTTGCCAGCGGGAGACTGGGAGATTCCTGGACCGTAGGGCCTGTAGAATGGTCTTCCAGACAGTTCCGTTCTCCCTCTCTACCTGCCCATTTCCCCGGGGGTTGTAACTGGTCGTCCTGCTCGAGGCGATGCCCTTGCTGAGCAGGAATTGACGCAGTTCGTCGCTCAAAAAGGAGGACCCCCTATCACTGTGTATGTACAAGATGGACGGGTTGCATCTAAACCGGAGAGGCATAAATATCCTGGCCGCGAGATTTGCTAGTGTCACACGGGAGGGTTTAAACTAGTATGGCAGGGGGGTGGGCACGGGAGCAATAGGTCAGAAGGTGAGAGCGTTGAGGGAGAACTAGGGAATATGGACAGTGTGGCTCTGAGGCAGAGCAGACGGGGAGAAGTTGCTGAACACAGCGGGTCTGGTGGCCTGAAGTGCATATGTTTTAATGCAAGGAGCATTACGGGTAAGGCAGATGAACTTAGAGCTTGGATTAGTACTTGGAACTATGATGTTGTTGCCATTACAGAGACCTGGTTGAGGGAAGGGCAGGATTGGCAGCTAAACGTTCCAGGATTTAGATGTTTCAGGCGGGATAGAGGGGGATGTAAAAGGGGAGGAGGAGTTGCGCTACTTGTTCAGGAGAGTATCACAGCTATACAGCGAGAGGACACCTCAGAGGGCAGTGAGGCTATATGGGTAGAGATCAGGAATAAGAAGGGTGCAGTCACAATGTTGGGGGTATACTACAGGCCTCCCAACAGCCAGCGGGAGATAGAGGAGCAGATAGGTAGACAGATTTTGGAAAAGAGTAAAAACAACAGGGTTGTGGTGATGGGAGATTCAACTTCCCCAATATTGACTGGGACTCACTTAGTGCCAGGGGCTTAGACGGGGCAGAGTTTGTAAGGAGCATCCAGGAGGGCTTCTTAAAACAATATGTAAACAGTCCAACTAGGGAAGAGGCGGTACTGGACCTGGTATTGGGGAATGAGCCCGGCCAGGTGGTAGATGTTTCAGTAGGGGAGCATTTCGGTAACAGTGACCACAATTCAGTAAGTTTTAAAGTACTGGTGGACAAGGATAAGAGTGGTCCGAGGATGAATGTGCTAAATTGGGGGAAGGCTAATTATAACAATATTAGGCGGGAACTGAAGAGCATAGATTGGGGGCGGATGTTTGAGGGCAAATCAACATCTGACATGTGGGAGGCTTTCAAGTGTCAGTTGATAGGAATACAGGACAGGCATGTTCCTGTGAGGAAGAAAGACAAATACGGCAATTTTCGGGAACCTTGGATGACGAGTGATATTGTAGGCCTCGTCAAAAAGAAAAAGGAGGCATTTGTCAGGGCTAAAAGGCTGGGAACAGACGAAGCCTGTGTGGCATATAAGGAAAGTAGGAAGGAACTTAAGCAGGGAGTCAGGAGGGCTAGAAGGGGTCATGAAAAGTCATTGGCAAATAGGGTCAAGGAAAATCCCAAGGCTTTTTACACTTACATAAAAAGCAAGAGGGTAGCCAGGGAAAGGGTTGGCCCACTGAAGGATAGGCAAGGGAATCTATGTGTGGAGCCAGAGGAAATGGGCGAGGTACTAAATGAATACTTTGCATCAGTATTCACCAAAGAGAAGGAATTGGTAGATGTTGAGTCTGGAGAAGGGGGTGTAGATAGCCTGGGTCACATTGTGATCCAAAAAGACGAGGTGTTGGGTGTCTTAAAAAATATTAAGGTAGATAAGTCCCCAGGGCCGGATGGGATCTACCCCAGAATACTGAAGGAGGCTGGAGAGGAAATTGCTGAGGCCTTGACAGAAATCTTTGGATCCTCGCTGTCTTCAGGGGATGTCCCGGAGGACTGGAGAATAGCCAATGTTGTTCCTCTGTTTAAGAAGGGTGGCAGGGATAATCCCGGGAACTACAGGCCGGTGAGCCTTACTTCAGTGGTAGGGAAATTACTGGAGAGAATTCTTCGAGACAGGATCTACTCCCATTTGGAAGCAAATGGACGTATTAGTGAGAGGCAGCACGGTTTTGTGAAGGGGAGGTCGTGTCTCACTAACTTGATAGAGTTTTTCGAGGAGGTCACTAAGATGATTGATGCAGGTAGGGCAGTAGATGTTGTCTATATGGACTTCAGTAAGGCCTTTGACAAGGTCCCTCATGGTAGACTAGTACAAAGGGTGAAGTCACACGGGATCAGGGGTGAACTGGCAAGGTGGATACAGAACTGGCTAGGCCATAGAAGGCAGAGGGTAGCAATGGAGGGATGCTTTTCTAATTGGAGGGCTGTGACCAGTGGTGTTCCACAGGGATCAGTGCTGGGACCTTTGCTCTTTGTAGTATATATAAATGATTTGGAGGAAAATGTAACTGGTCTGATTAGTAAGTTTGCAGACGACACAAAGGTTGGTGGAATTGCGGATAGCGATGAGGACTGTCTGAGGATACAGCAGGATTTAGATTGTCTAGAGACTTGGGCGGAGAGATGGCAGATGGAGTTTAACCTGGACAAATGTGAGGTAATGCATTTTGGAAGGGCTAATGCAGGTAGGGAATATACGGTGAATGGTAGAACCCTCAAGAGTATTGAAAGTCAAAGAGATCTAGGAGTACAGGTCCACAGATCACTGAAAGGGGCTACACAGGTGGAGAAGGTAGTCAAGAAGGCATACGGCATGCTTGCCTTCATTGGCCGGGGCATTGAGTATAAGAATTGGCAAGTCATGTTGCAGCTGTATAGAACCTTAGTTAGGCCACACTTGGAGTATAGTGTTCAATTCTGGTCGCCACACTACCAGAAGGATGTGGAGGCTTTAGAGAGGGTGCAGAAGAGATTTACCAGAATGTTGCCTGGTATGGAGGGCATAAGCTATGAGGAGCGATTGAATAAACTCGGTTTGTTCTCACTGGAACGAAGGAGGTTGAGGGGCGACCTGATAGAGGTATACAAAATTATGAGGGGCATAGACAGAGTGGATAGTCAGAGGCTTTTCCCCAGGGTAGAGGGGTCAATTACTAGGGGGCATAGGTTTAAGGTGAGAGGGGCAAAGTTTAGAGTAGATGTACGAGGCAAGTTTTTTACGCAGAGGGTAGTGGGTGCCTGGAACTCACTACCGGAGGAGGTAGTGGAGGCAGGGACGATAGGGACATTTAAGGGGCATCTTGACAAATATATGAATAGGATGGGAATAGAAGGATACGGACCCAGGAAGTGTAGAAGATTGTAGTTTAGTCGGGCAGTATGGTCGGCACGGGCTTGGAGGGCCGAAGGGCCTGTTCCTGTGCTGTACATTTCTTTGTTCTTTGTTTGTCTTTGTACACGGGGAACCCGAACAGTGTAAAGATACCCTGGAGGGCCTTGATGACGGTGTTTGCGGGCATGTCGGGGCAGGGGATGGCGAATGGGAACCAGGAGTACTCGTCAAACATGTTCAGGAAATACGTGCTGCGGTCGGTGGAGGGGAGGGGGCCTTTGAAGTCCATGCTGAGGCTTTCAAAGGGACGGGAAGCCTTTATCAGGTGCATCCTCTCTGGCCGGTAGAAGTGCGGTTTGCACTCCGCGCAGATTTGGCAGTCCCTGGTGACCGTCCTGATCTCCTCGATGGAGTAGGACAGGTTGTGGGTCTTAACGAAGTGGAAAAAACGAGTGACCCCCGGGTGGCAGAGGTCCTCGTGGAGGGCTCGGAGGCGGTCCACTTGTGCGGTGGCACATGTGCCGCGGGACAGGGCATCAGGAGGCTCGTTTAGCTTCCCAGGACGGTACAATATCTCGTAGTTGTAGGTGGAGCGTTCTATCCTCCACCACAAGATCTTGTCGTTCTTTATCTTGTACCGCTGTGCATTATCGAACATGAAGGCCACCGACCGTTGGTCCGTGAGGAGAGTGAATCTCCTGCCGGCCAGGTAATGCCTCCAGTGTCGCACAGCTTCTACTATGGCTTGCGCCTCTTTTTCGACCGAGGATTGGCGAATTTCTGAAGCATGGAGGGTACGGGAGAAGAAGGCCACGGGTCTGCCCGCTAGGTTGAGGGTGGCGGCCAGAGCTACGTCGGACGCATCGCTCTCGACCTGGAAGGGGAGGGACTCATCGATGGTGCGCATCGTGGCTTTTGCAATGTCCGCTTTGATGCAGCAGAAGGCCTAGCGGGCCTCCGTCGACAGGGGGAAGGTTGATGGACTGGATTAGGGGTCGGGCTTTGTCTGCATAGTTAGGGACCCACTGTGCCTAATACCTGATCATACCACACTGGTGACCTTTTTCCCAGCCAATCCCTCTTCCAATCTCACATATTGTCACGCTGTCACTCCCACCCTTTGTCCCTATTCTCCCCAAATTTTGTTTTTATTTGGCCATTATGATAAGACCAGTGTTTATCGCCCTGATGGCAATTGGATAAGTTGGAAACCCCAAATGGTCATTTCCTTATAATCCCCTTCATTTAGTTTTGAGCTCTGGACGATGATGGAATCTCCACCTACGTGTCCATCTTTGGCCGGGAGTTCGCCACCCCTCCCCCTCCCCCGCTCGATCAGACCATTTCAAAGTCTTCAGAATTTTATTCCACCTGGACCCTTTGTGGGCAGCGCGGTAGCATTGTGGATAGCACAATTGCTTCACAGCTCCAGGGTCCCAGGTTCGATTCTGGCTTGGGTCACTGTCTGTGCGGAGTCTGCACATCCTCCCCGTGTGTGCGTGGGTTTCCTCCGGGTGCTCCGGTTTCCTCCCACAGTCCAAAGATGTGCAGGTTAGGTGGATTGGCCGTGCTAAATTGCCCTTAAGTGTCCAAAATTGCCCTTAGTGTTGGGTGGGGTTACTGGGTTATGGGGATAGGGTGGAGGTGTTGACCTTGGGTGGGGTGCTCTTTCCAGGGGCCGGTGCAGGCTTGATGGGCCGAATGGCCTCCACCTGCACTGTAAATTCTATGATAATTCTATGACCCCTGGCTCCTTATCATCTCTAGAAGGCGGCATGGTAGCACAGTGGTTAGCACTGTTGCTTCACAGCGCCAGGATCCTAGGTTCGATTCCCGGTGTGAGTCACTGTCTGTGCGGAGTCTGCACGTTCTCCTCGTGTCTGCGTGGGTTTCCTCCAGGTGCTCCGGTTTCCACCCACGAATCCCGAAAGACGTGCTATTAGGTAATTTGGACATTCTGAATTCTCCCTCCGTGTACCCGAACAGGCGCCGGAGTGTGGCGACGAGGGGCTTTTCACAGTAACTTAATTGCAGTGTTAATGTAAACCTACCTGTGACAATAAAGATTATTATTAAAAATTAAAAAGATCTTTCCATTGGCACGTCAGCATCCCAATATCTCTACTCAGCGGACTCATTCTAAGTTTGTCGCACAATGTTCTCCGATATTGTCATTACACCTGCTGTCGCTGCCTTTATTTGACAAACAAACCACTACCTTGCAAAGGATGAACGCCAACTGTCCAACACCACCTTCTGTCTCCACCTGAACCATGGAACATTTGGAAAGAAGGTGAACAGTTGTCCAAGGCAGTGCATTTCCAAGCTGTTACAGAGAAGGTACAGTCCGGAACGGGATCCCACTTTTCTGTGATGTCCGTATCCACACATATTGCAGCTTGAGGAATGAGACTGGGGAACAGCTGTGAAATCTCACACTTCATTGTACAAACCCCTTGTAATCACAAAACCAGGAGACTCATGTGTCAAAAATTGTTCTGCTTGCAAACTAGCTAACAGACTCATCGCACCTGGGAATGTCCAGGTCCAGTCCAAAAGAGAACCATTTGCAATTGATAAGCTCACCTTTCACAATATACAGAAATGATCTGGAAGAAGGAACTGAAGGCACTGTTGCTAAGTTTGCAGATGATACAAAGGTCTGTAGAGGGGACAGGTAGTATTGAGGAAGCAGGCGGGCTGCAGAAGGATTTGGACGGGCTAAGAGAGTGGGCAATGAAGTGGCAGATGGAATACAATGTGGAAAAGTGTGAGGTTATGCACTTTGGAAGGAGGAATTTAGGCACAGACTATTTTCTAAATGGGGAGATGCTTAGGAAATCAGATGCACAAAGGGACTTGGGAATCCTTGTTCACGATTCTCTTAAGGTTAACGTGCAGGTTCAGTCGGCAGTTAAGAAGGTAAATGCAATGTTAGCATTCATGTCAAGAGGGCTAGAATACAAGACCAGGGATGTACTTCTGAGGCTGCATAAGGCTCTGGTCAGACCCCATTTGGAGTATTGTGAGCAGTTTTGGGCTCCGTATCTAAGGAAGGATGTGCTGGCCTTGGACAGGGTCCAGAGGAGGTTCACAAGAATGATCCCTGGAATGAACAGCTTGTCGTATGAGGAACGGTTGAGGACTCTGGGTCTTTACTCGTTGGTATTTAGAAGGATGAGGGGGGATCTTACTGAAACTTACAGGATACTGCGAGGCCTGGATAGAGTGGACGTGGAGAGGATGTTTCCACTTGTAGGAAAAACTAGAACCAGAGGACACCATCTCAGACTAAAGGGACGATCCTTTAAAACAGAGATAAGGAGGAAGATCTTCAGCCAGAGGGTGGTGAATCTGTGGAACTCTTTGTCGCAGAAGGCTATGGAGGCCAAATCATTGAGTGTCTTTAAGATACAGGTAGATAGGTTCTTGATTAATAAGGGGATCAGGGGTTTATGGGGAGAAGGCAGGAGAATGGGGATGAGAAAATATCAGCCATGGTTGAATGGCGGAGCAGACTCGATGGGCCGAGTGGTCTTATGGTCTTATGGAGTCAGTGGGTCTGCCCAGACAATGGCTTCCCAGCATCAGACCCTCAGTGTGGATGGTGACTCTCGACAATAAATGACTGGGACATTAACAGTCCTGAAATCAAAGGCAAATCCAGACACTGGATGAATATCCCTCTTGAGGTCACTGTGGGAATAAAGGGAGCACGTTACTCTGACTATTCTGAAATCGCTGCATGCCTTTGAGATCTGGGAAATCCTCAAACTGCTGTTTGAGCCACAACTGGAAAGGACACCATCCACCTGCTTGAATAAGCAGTCGGTTAACGCCTCTCAACTCTATGAAGCCACATTCAATCCATTTGCTATCCTCCAGTCCACTGGCACTATTCCTGTAGCCAATGATGACATAAAAATCAAAGCCAAAGGCCCAGCAATCTCTTCCCTGGCCTCCCAGAGAATCCTAGGATAAATCCCATCAGGCCCCGGAGACTTATCTATTTTCAGACTGTCCAGAATTGCCAACACCTCTTCCCTACGTACCTCAATGCCATCTATTCTAATAGCCTGGGTCTCAACATTCTCCTCCACAACATTCTCTTTTTCCTGAGTGAATACTGACGAAAAAGATTCATTTAGTATCTCTCCTATCTCTTCAGACTCCACACACAACTTCCCATCCCTGTCCTTGACTGGTCCTACTCTTACCCTAGTAATTTGCTTATTCCTGACATACCTACAGCAAGCTTTTGGGTTTTCCTTGATCCTACCTGCCAAATACTTCTCATGTCCCCTCCTTGCTCGTCTTAGCTCTCTCTTTAGATCCTTCCTCGCTAGCTTGTAACAATCCATCACCTCAACTGAAACTTCACACCTCATCTTCACATAGGCCTCCTTCTTCCTCTTAACAAGAGATTCCACTTCTCTGGTAAACCACGGTTCCCTCGCTCTACGCCTTCCTCCCTGCTTGACCGGTACGTACTTATCAAGAACACGCAGTAGCTGTTCCTTGAACAAGCTCCACTTATCCAGTGTGCCCAACACTTGCAGCCTACTTCTCCAACCTAGCCCCCCCAAGTCACGTCTAATGGCATCATAATTGCCCTTCCCCCAGCTATAACTCTTGCCCTGCAGTGTATACTTATCCCTTTCCATCACTAACGTAAACGTCACCGAATTGTGGTCACTGTCCCCAAAGTGCTCTCCTACCTCCAAATCCAACACCTAGCCTGGTTCATTACCCAAAACCAAATCCAACGTGGCCTCGCCTCTTGTTGGCCTGTCAACATATTGTGTCAGGAAACCCTCCTGCACACACTGTACAATAAACGACCCATCTGATGTACTCGAACTATATCTTTTCCAGTCAATATTTGGAAAGTTAAAGTCTCCCATAATAACTACCCTGTTACTTTCGGATCAATACCCACCTGTATATAGTCAGGATCAACACCCACCTGTATAAAGTCAGGATCATTACCCACCTGTATATAGTCAGGATCAACACCCACCTGTATATAGTCAGGATCAATACACACCTGTATATATTCAGCATCAATACCCACCTGTATATAGTCAGGATCAACACCCACCTGTATAAAGTCAGGATCATTACCCACCTGTCATTAGTCAGGATCAACACCCACCTGTATATAGTCAGGATCAATACCCACCTGTATATAGTCAGGATCAATACCCACCTGTATATAGTCAGGATCAATACCCACCTGTATATAGTCAGCATCAATACCCACCTGTATATAGTCAGCATCAATACCCACCTGTATATAGTCAGGATCAATACACACCTGTATATAGTCAGGATCAATACCCACCAGTATATAGTAGGATCAACACCCACCTGTGTATAGTCAGGATCAATACCCACCTGTATATAGTCAGGATCAATACCCACCTGGATATAGTCAGGATCAATACCCACCTGTATATAGTCAGGATCAATACCCACCTGTATATAGTCAGCATCAATACCCACCTGTATATAGTCAGGATCAATACCCACCTGTACATAGTCAGCATCAATACACACCTGTATATAGTCAGCATCAATACCCACCTGTATATAGTCAGCATCAATACCCACCTGTATATAGTCAGGATCAATACACACCTGTATACAGTCAGCGTCAATACCCACCTGTATATAGTCAGCATCAATACCCACCTGTATATAGTCAGGATCAATACCCACCTGTATATAGTCAGGATCAATACCCACCTGTATATAGTCAGGATCAATACCCACCTGTATATAGTCAGGATCAATACCCACCTGTATATAGTCAGGATCAATACCCACCTGTATATAGTCAGGATCAATACCCACCTGTATATAGTCAGGATCAATACCCACCTGTAGATAGTCAGCATCAATACCCAGCTGTATATAGTCAGGATCAATACCCACCTGTATATAGTCAGCATCAATACCCACCTGTATATAGCTAGGATCAACACCCACCGGTATATAATAAGGATCAATACCCACCTGTATATAGTCAGGATCAATACCCACCTGTATGTAGTCAGGATCAATACCCACCTGTATATAGTCAGCATCAATACCCACCTGTATATAGCAGGATCAATACCCACCTGGATATAGTCAGGATCAATACCCACCTGTATATAGTCAGGATCAATATCCACCTGTATATAGTCAGCATCAAGACCCACCTGTATATAGTGAGGATCAATACCCACCTGTATATAGTCAGCATCAATACCCACCTGTATATATAGTCAGCATCAATACCCACCTGTATATAGTCAGCATCAATACCCACCTGTTTATAGTCAGGATCAATGCACACCTGTATATAGTCAGGATCAATACCCACCTGTATATAGTCAGGATCAATATCCACCTGTATATAGTCAGCATCAATACCCACCTGTATATAGTCAGCATCAATACCCACCTGTATATAGTCAGCATCAATACCCACCTGTATATAGTCAGCATCAATACCCACCTGTTTATAGTCAGGATCAATGCACACCTGTATATAGTCAGGATCAATACCCACCTGTATATAGTCAGGATCAATATCCACCTGTATATAGTGAGGATCAATACCCACCTGTATATAGTGAGGATCAATACCCACCTGTATATAGTCAGCATCAATACCCACCTGTATATAGTCAGCATCAATACCCACCTGTATATAGTCAGCATCAATACCCACCTGTATATAGTCAGCATCAATACCCACCTGTTTATAGTCAGGATCAATGCACACCTGTATATAGTCAGGATCAATACCCACCTGTATATAGTCAGGATCAATACCCACCTGTATATAGTGAGGATCAATACCCACCTGTATATAGTGAGGATCAATACCCACCTGTATATAGTCAGCATCAATACCCACCTGTATATAGTCAGCATCAATACCCACCTGTATATAGTCAGCATCAATACCCACCTGTATATAGTCAGCATCAATACCCACCTGTATATAGTCAGCATCAATACCCACCTGTATATAGTCAGCATCAATACCCACCTGTATATAGTCAGGATCAATACCCACCTGTATATAGTCAGGATCAATATCCACCTGTATATAGTGAGGATCAATACCCACCTGTATATAGTGAGGATCAATACCCACCTGTATATAGTCAGGATCAATACCCACCTGTATACAGTCAGGATTAATACCCACCTGTATATAGCTAGGATCAACACCCACCTGTATATAGTCAGGATCAATACTCACCTGTATATAGTCAGCATCAATACCCACCTGTATATAGTCAGGATCAATACCCACCTGTATATAGTCAGGATCAATACCCACCTGTATATAGTCAGGATCAATACACACCCGTAAATGGTCAGGATCAATACCCACCTGTATATAGTCAGGATCGATACCCACCTGTATATAGTCAGGATTAATACCCACCTGTATAAAGTCAGCATCAATACCCACCTGTATATAGTCAGCATCAATACCCACCTGTATATAGTCTGGATCAATACCCACCTGTATATAGTCAGGATCTATGCACACCTGTATATAGTCAGGATCAATACCCACCTGTATATAGTCAGAATCAATACCCACCTGTATATAGTCAGGATCAATGCACACCTGTATATAGTCAGGATCAATACCCACCTGTATATAGTCAGCATCAATACCCATCTGTATATAGTCAGGATCAATACCCACCTGTATATAGTCAGCATCAATACCCACCTGTATATAGCTAGGATCAACACCCACCTGTATATAGTCAGGATCAATACCACCTGTATATAGTCAGGATCAATACCCACATGTATATAGTCAGGATCAATACGCACCTGTATATAGTCAGCATCAATACCCACCTGTATATAGCCAGCATCAATACCCACCTGTATATAGTCAGGATTAATACCCACCTGTATATAGTCAGGATCAATATCCACCTGTATATAGTCAGGATCAATACCCACCTGTAGATAGTCAGCATCAATACCCACCTGTATATAGTCAGCATCAATACCCACCTGTATATAGCTAGGATAAACACCCACCTGTATATAGTAAGGATCAATACCCACCTGTATATAGTCTGGATCAATACCCACCTGTATATAGTCAGGATCAATACCCACCTGTATATAGTCAGCATCAATACCCACCTGTATATAGTCAGGATCAATACCCACCTGGATATAGTCAGGATCAATACCCACCTGTATATAGTCAGGATCAATACCCACCTGTATATAGTCAGCATCAATACCCACCTGTATATAGTCAGGATCAATACCCACCTGTATATAGTCAGCATCAATACCCACCTGTAAATAGTCAGCATCAATACCCACCTGTATATAGTCAGCATCAATACCCACCTGTATATAGGCAGGATCAATACCCACCTGTATATAGTCAGGATCAATACCCACCTGTATACAGTCAGCATCAATACCCACCTGTATATAGTCAGGATCAATACCCACCTGTATATAGTCAGGATCAATACCTACCTGTATATAGTCAGGATCAATACCCACCTGTATATAGTCAGGATCAATGCACACCTGTATATAGTCAGCATCAATACCCACCTGTATATAGTCAGGATAAATACCCACCTGTATATAGTCAGCATCAATACCCACCTGTATATAGCTAGGATCAACACCCACCTGTATATAGTCAGGATCAATACCACCTGTATATAGTCAGGATCAATACCCACCTGTATATAGTCAGGATCAATATCCACCTGTAGATAGTCAGCATCAATACCCACCTGTATATAGTCAGCATCAATACCCACCTGTATATAGCTAGGATAAACACCCACCTGTATATAGTAAGGATCAATACCCACCTGTATATAGTCTGGATCAATACCCACCTGTATATAGTCAGGATCAATACCCACCTGTATATAGTCAGCATCAATACCCACCTGTATATAGTCAGGATCAATACCCACCTGGATATAGTCAGGATCAATACCCACCTGTATATAGTCAGGATCAATACCCACCTGTATATAGTCAGCATCAATACCCACCTGTATATAGTCAGGATCAATACCCACCTGTATATAGTCAGCATCAATACCCACCTGTATATAGTCAGCATCAATACCCACCTGTACATAGTCAGCATCAATACCCACCTGTATATAGTCAGGATCAATACCCACCTGTATATAGTCAGGATCAATACCCACCTGTATACAGTCAGCATCAATACCCACCTGTATATAGTCAGGATCAATACCCACCTGTATATAGTCAGGATCAATACCTACCTGTATATAGTCAGGATCAATACCCACCTGTATATAGTCAGGATCAATGCACACCTGTATATAGTCAGCATCAATACCCAGCTGTATATAGTCAGGATAAATACCCACCTGTATATAGTCAGCATCAATACCCACCTGTATATAGCTAGGATCAACACCCACCTTTATATAGTCAGGATCAATTCCCACCTGTATATAGTCAGGATCAATGCACACCTGTATATAGTCAGCATCAATACCCACCTGTATATAGTCAGGATAAATACCCACCTGTATATAGTCAGCATCAATACCCACCTGTATATAGCTAGGATCAACACCCACCTTTATATAGTCAGGATCAATTCCCACCTGTATATAGTCAGGATCAATACCCACCTGTATATAGTCAGGATCAATACCCACCTGTATATAGTCAGCATCAATACCCACCTGTATATAGTCAGCATCAATACCCAACTGTATATAGTCAGGATCAATACCCACCTGTATATAGTCAGGATCAATACCCACCTGTATATAGTCAGGATCAATACCCACCTGTATATAGTCAGCATCAAAACCCACCTGTATATAGTCAGCATCAATAACCACCTGTATATAGTCAGTATTAATACCCACCTGTATATAGTCAGGATCGATACCCACTTGTATATAGTCAGGATCAATACCCACCTGTATATAGTCAGCATCAATACCCACCTGTATAGAACATAGAACGATACAGCGCAGTACAGGCCCTTCGGCCCACGATGTTGCACCGAAACAAAAGCAATCTAACCTACACTATGCCATTATCATCCATATGCTTATCCAATAAACTTTTAAATGCCCTCAATGTTGGCGAGTTCACTACTGTTGCAGGTCGGGCATTCCACAGCCTCACCACTCTTTGCGTAAAGAAGCTACCTCTGACCTCTGTCCTATATCTAATACCCCTCAGTTTAAAGCTATGTCCCCTCGTGCTAGCCATTTCCATCCACAGGAGAAGGCTCTCACTGTCCACCCTATCTAACCCCCTGATCATTTTGTATGCCTCTATTAAGTCTCCTCTTAACCTTCTTCTCTCTAACGAAAACAACCTCAAGTTCATCAGCCTTTCCTCATAAGATTTTCCCTCCATACCAGGCAACATCCTGGTTAATCTCCTCTGCACCCGCTCCAAAGCCTCCACGTCCTTCCTATAATGCGGTGACCAGAACTGTACGCAATACTCCAAATGCGGCCGTACCAGAGTTTTGTACAGCTGCAACATGACCTCCTGACTCCGGAACTCAATCCCTCTACCAATAAAGGCCAACACTCCATAGGCCTTCTTCACAACCCTATCAACCTGGGTGGCAACTTTCAGGGATCTATGTACATGGACACCTAGATCCCTCTGCTCATCCACACTTCCAAGAACTTTACCATTAGCCAACTATTCCGCATTCCTGTTATTCCTTCCAAAGTGAATCACCTCACACTTCTCTACATTAAACTCCATTTGCCACCTCTCAGCCCAGCTCTGCAGCTTATCTATGTCCCTCTGTAACCTGCTACATCCTTCCACACTGTCGACAACACCACCGACTTTAGTGTCGTCTGCAAATTTACTCACCCACCCTTCTGCGCCTTCCTCTCGGTCATTGATAAAAATGACAAACAGCAACGGCCCCAGAACAGATCCTTGTGGTACGCCACTTGTAACTGAACTCCATTCTGAACATTTCCCATCAACCACCACCCTCTGTCTTCTTTCAGCTAGCCAATTTCTGTTCCACATCTCTAAATCACCCTCAATCCTCAGCCTCCGTATTTTCTGCAATAGCCTACCGTGGGGAACCTTATCAAATGCTTTACTGAAATCCATATACACCACATCAACTGCTCTACCCTCGTCTACCTGTTCAGTCACCTTCTCAAAGAACTCGATAAGGTTTGTGAGGCATGACCTACCCTTCACAAAGCCATGCTGACTCTCCCTGATCATATTATTCCTATCTAGATGATTATAAATCCTGTCTCTTATAATACCCTCCAAGACTTTACCCACTACAGACGTGAGGCTCACCGGTCTATAGTTGCCGGGGTTGTCTCTGCTCCCCTTTTTGAACAAAGGGACCACATTTGCTATCCTCCAGTCCACTGGCACTATTCCTGTAAGCCAATGATGACATAAAAATCAAAGCCAAAGGCCCAGCAATCTCTTCCCTGGCCTCCCAGAGAATCCTAGGATAAATCCCATCAGGCCCCGGAGACTTATCTATTTTCAGACTGTCCAGAATTGCCAACACCTCTTCCCTACGTACCTCAATGCCATCTATTCTAATAGCCTGGGTCTCAACATTCTCCTCCACAACATTCTCTTTTTCCTGAGTGAATACTGACGAAAAAGATTCATTTAGTATCTCTCCTATCTCTTCAGACTCCACACACAACTTCCCATCCCTGTCCTTGACTGGTCCTACTCTTACCCTAGTAATTTGCTTATTCCTGACATACCGACAGCAAGCTTTTGGGTTTTCCTTGATCCTACCTGCCAAATACTTCTCATGTCCCCTCCTTGCTCGTCTTAGCTCTCTCTTTAGATCCTTCCTCGCTACCTTGTAACTATCCATCACCTCAACTGAAACTTCACACCTCATCTTCACATAGGCCTCCTTCTTCCTCTTAACAAGAGATTCCACTTCTCTGGTAAACCACGGTTCCCTCGCTCTACGCCTTCCTCCCTGCTTGACCGGTACGTACTTATCAAGAACACGCAGTAGCTGTTCCTTGAACAAGCTCCACTTATCCAGTGTGCCCAACACTTGCAGCCTACTTCTCCAACCTAGCCCCCCCAAGTCACGTCTAATGGCATCATAATTGCCCTTCCCCCAGCTATAACTCTTGCCCTGCGGTGTATAATTATCCCTTTCCATCACTAACGTAAACGTCACCGAATTGTGGTCACTGTCCCCAAAGAGCTCTCCTACCTCCAAATCCAACACCTAGCCTGGTTCATTACCCAAAAGCAAATCCAACGTGGCCTCGCCTCTTGTTGGCCTGTCAACATATTGTGTCAGGAAACCCTCCTGCACACACTGTACAATAAACGACCCATCTGATGTACTCGAACTATATCTTTTCCAGTCAATATTTGGAAAGTTAAAGTCTCCCATAATAACTACCCTGTTACTTTCGGATCAATACCCACCTGTATATAGTCAGGATCAACACCCACCTGTATAAAGTCAGGATCATTACCCACCTGTATATAGTCAGGATCAATACTCACCTGTATATAGTCAGCATCAATACCCACCTGTATATAGTCAGGATCAAATACACCTGGAAATATTCAGCATCAATACCCACCTGTATATAGTCAGGATCAACTCCAACCTGTACATAGTCAGGATCAATACCCACCTGTATATAGTCAGGATCAATACCCACCTGTATATAGTCAGGATCAATACCCACCTGTATATAGTCAGCATCAATACCCACCTGTATATAGTCAGGATCAATACCCACCTGGATATAGTCAGGATCAATACCCACCTGTATATAGTCAGGATCAATATCCACCTGTATATACTCAGCATCAATACCCACCTGTATATAGTGAGGATCAATACCCACCTGTATATAGTCAGCATCAATACCCACCTGTATATAGTCAGCATCAATACCCACCTGTATATAGTCAGGATCAATACCCACCTGTATATAGTCAGGATTAATACCCACCTGTATATAGATAGGATCAACACCCACCTGTATATAGTCAGGATCAATACTCACCTATATATAGTCAGCATCAATACCCACCTGTATATAGTCAGGATCAATACCCACCTGTATATAGTCAGGATCAATACCCACCTGTATATAGTCAGGATCAATACACACCCGTAAATAGTTAGGATCAATACCCACCTGTATATAGTCAGGATCGATACCCACCTGTATATAGTCAGGATCAATACCCACCTGTATAAAGTCAGCATCAATACCCACCTGTATATAGTCAGCATCAATACCCACCTGTATATACTCAGGATCAATGCCCACCTGTATATAGTCAGGATCTATGCACACCTGTATATAGTCAGGATCAATACCCACCTGTATATAGTCAGGATCAATACCCACCTGTATATAGTCAGGTTCAATACCCACCTGTATATAGTCAGGATCAATGCACACCTGTATATAGTCAGGATCAATACCCACCTGTATATAGTCAGCATCAATACCCATCTGTATATAGTCAGGATCAATACCCACTTGTATATAGTCAGCATCAATACCCACCTGTATATAGCTAGGATCAACACCCACCTGTATATAGTCAGGATCAATACCCACCTGTATATAGTCAGGATCAATACCCACATGTATATAGTCAGGATCAATACGCACCTGTATATAGTCAGCATCAATACCCACCTGTATATAGCCAGCATCAATACCCACCTGTATATAGTCAGGATCAATACCCACCTGTATATAGTCAGGATCAATACCCACCTGTAGATAGTCAGCATCAATACCCACCTGTATATAGTCAGGATCAATACCCACCTGTATATAGTCAGCATCAATACCCACCAGTATATAGCTAGGATAAACACCCACCTGTATATAGTAAGGATCAATACCCACCTGTATATAGTCTGGATCAATACCCACCTGTATATAGTCAGGATCAATACCCACCTGAATATAGTCAGCATCAATACCCACCTGTATATAGTCAGGATCAATACCCACCTGGATATAGTCAGGATCAATACCCACCTGTATATAGTCAGGATCAATACCCACCTGTATATAGTCAGCATCAATACCCACCTGTATATAGTCAGCATCAATGCCCACCTTTATATAGTCAGCATCAATACCCACCTATATATAGTCAGCATCAATACCCACCTGTATATAGTCAGGATCAATACCCACCTGTATATAGTCAGGATCAATACCCACCTGTATATAGTCAGGATCAATACCCACCTGTATATAGTCAGCATCAATACCCACCTGTATATAGTCAGGATCAATACCCACCTGTATATAGTCAGGATCAATACCTACCTGTATATAGTCAGGATCAATACCCACCTGTATATAGTCAGGATCAATGCACACCTGTATATAGTCAGCATCAATACCCACCTGTATATAGTCAGGATCAATACCCACCTGTATATAGTCAGCATTAATACCCACCTGCATATAGCTAGGATCAACACCCACCTTTATATAGTCAGGATCAATTCCCACCTGTATATAGTCAGGATCAATCCCCACCTGTATATAGTCAGGATCAATACCCACCTGTATATAGTCAGCATCAATACCCACCTGTATATAGTCAGCATCAATACCCACCTGTATATAGTCAGGATCAATACCCACCTGTATATAGTCAGGATCAACACCCACCAGTATATAGTCAGGATCAATACTCACCTGTATATAGTCAGCATCAATACCCACCTATATATAATCAGGATCAATACCCACCTGTATATAGTCAGCATCAATACCCACCTGTATATAGCTAGGATCAACACCCACCTTTATATAGTCAGGATCAATTCCCACCTGTATATAGTCAGGATCAATACCCACCTGTATAAAATCAGCATCAATACCCACCTGTATATAGTCAGCATCAATACCCACCTGTATATAGTCAGCATCAATCCCCACCTGTATATAGTCAGGAACAATACCCACCTGTATATAGTCAGGATCAATACCCACCTGTATATAGTCAAGATCAATACCCACCTGTATATAGTCAGCATCAATACCCACCTATATATAGTCAGGATCAATACCCACCTGTATATAGTCAGCATCAATACCCACCTGTATATAGTCAGGATCAATACCCACCTGTATATAGTCAGCATCAATACCCACCTGTATATAGTCAGGATCAATACCCACCTGTATATAGTCAGGATTAATACCCACCTGTATATAGTCAGGATCAATACACACCCGTAAATAGTCAGGATCAATACACACCTGTATATAGTCAGGATCCATACCCACCTGTATATAGTCAGCTTCAATACCCACCTGTATATAGTCAGGATCAATACCCACCTGTATATAGTCAGGATCAATACCACCTGTATATAGTCAGGATCAATACCCACCTGTAAAAGGTCAGCATCAATACCCACCTGTATATAGTCAGCATCAATACCCACCTTTTTATAGTCAGCATCAATACCCACCTGTAAATAGTCAGGATCAATACCCCCCTGTATATAGTCAGGATCAATACCCACCTGTATAAAGTAGCATCAATACCCACCTGTATATAGTCAGCATCAATACTCACCTGTATATAGTCAGCATCAATACCCACCTGTATATAGTCAGGATCAATACCCACCTGTATATAGTCAGCATCAATACCCACCTGTATATCGTCAGCATCAATACCCACCTGTATATAGTCAGAATCAATACCCACCTGTATATAGTCAGGATCAATACCCAACTGTATATAGTCAGCATCAATACCCACCTGTATATAGCTAGGATCAACACGCACCTGTATATAGTCAGGATCAATACCCACCTCTATATAGTCGGGATCAATACCCACCTGTATATAGTCAGGATCAATACCCACCTGTATATAGTCAGCATCAATACCCACCTGTATATAGCCAGCATCAATACCCACCTGTATATAGTCAGGATCAATACCCACCTGTATATAGTCAGGATCAATACCCACCTGCATATAGTCAGGATCAATACCCACCTGTAGATAGTCAGCATCAATACCCACCTGTATATAGTCAGGATCAATACCCGCCTGTATATAGTCAGCATCAATACCCAGCTGTATATAGCTAGGATAAACACCCACCTGTATATAGTAAGGATCAATACCCACCTGTATATAGTCAGGATCAATACCCACCTGTATATAGTCAGGATCAATACCCAACTGTATATAGTCAGCATCAATACCCACCTGTATATAGTCAGGATCAATACACACCTGTATACAGTCAGCGTCAATACCCACCTGTATATAGTCAGCATCAATACCCACCTGTATATAGTCAGGATCAATACCCACCTGTATATAGTCAGGATCAATACCCACCTGTATATAGTCAGGATCAATACCCACCAGTATATAGTCAGGATCAATACCCACCTGTATATAGTCAGGATCAACACCCACCGGTATATAATAAGGATCAATACCCACCTATATATAGTCAGGATCCATACCCACCTGTATATAGTCAGCTTCAATACCCACCTGTATATAGTCAGGATCAATACCCACCTGTATATAGTCAGGATCAATACCACCTGTATATAGTCAGGATCAATACCCACCTGTAAAAGGTCAGCATCAATACCCACCTGTATATAGTCAGCATCAATACCCACCTTTTTATAGTCAGCATCAATACCCACCTGTAAATAGTCAGGATCAATACCCCCCTGTATATAGTCAGGATCAATACCCACCTGTATAAAGTAGCATCAATACCCACCTGTATATAGTCAGCATCAATACTCACCTGTATATAGTCAGCATCAATGCCCACCTGTATATAGTCAGGATCAATACCCACCTGTATATAGTCAGCATCAATACCCACCTGTATATCGTCAGCATCAATACCCACCTGTATATAGTCAGAATCAATACCCACCTGTATATAGTCAGGATCAATACCCAACTGTATATAGTCAGCATCAATACCCACCTGTATATAGCTAGGATCAACACCCACCTGTATATAGTCAGGATCAATACCCACCTGTATATAGTCGGGATCAATACCCACCTGTATATAGTCAGGATCAATACCCACCTGTATATAGTCAGCATCAATACCCACCTGTATATAGCCAGCATCAATACCCACCTGTATATAGTCAGGATCAATACCCACCTGTATATAGTCAGGATCAATACCCACCTGCATATAGTCAGGATCAATACCCACCTGTAGATAGTCAGCATCAATACCCACCTGTATATAGTCAGGATCAATACCCACCTGTATATAGTCAGCATCAATACCCACCTGTATATAGCTAGGATAAACACCCACCTGTATATAGTAAGGATCAATACCCACCTGTATATAGTCAGGATCAATACCCACCTGTATATAGTCAGGATCAATACCCAACTGTATATAGTCAGCATCAATACCCACCTGTATATAGTCAGGATCAATACACACCTGTATACAGTCAGCGTCAATACCCACCTGTATATAGTCAGCATCAATACCCACCTGTATATAGTCAGGATCAATACCCACCTGTATATAGTCAGGATCAATACCCACCTGTATATAGTCAGGATCAATACCCACCAGTATATAGTCAGGATCAATACCCACCTGTATATAGTCAGGATCAATACCCACCTGTATATAGTCAGGTTCAATACCCACCTGTATATAGTCAGGATCAATACCCACCTGCAGATAGTCAGCATCAATACCCACTTGTATATAGTCAGGATCAATACCCACCTGTATATAGTCAGCATTAATACCCACCTGTATATAGCTAGGATCAACACCCACCGGTATATAATAAGGATCAATGCCCACCTGTATATAGTCAGGATCAATACCCACCTGTATATAGTCAGGATCAATACCCACCTGGATATAGTCAGCATCAATACCCACCTGTATATAGTCAGGATCAAGACCCACCTGGATATAGTCAGGATCAATACCCACCTGTATATAGTCAGGATCAATATCCACCTGTATATAGTCAGCATCAAGACCCACCTGTATATAGTCAGCATCAATACCCACCTGTATATAGTCAGCATCAATACCCACCTGTATATAGTCAGCATCAATACCCACCTGTATATAGTCAGCATCAATACCCACCTGTTTATAGTCAGGATCAATGCACACCTGTATATAGTCAGGATCAATACCCACCTGTATATAGTCAGGATCAATATCCACCTGTATAAAGTCAGCATCAATACCCACCTGTATATAGTCAGCATCAATACCCACCTGTATATAGTCAGGATCAATACCCACCTGTATATAGTCAGGATCTATGCACACCTGTATATAGTCAGGATCAATACCCACCTGTATATAGTCAGAATCAATACCCACCTGTATATAGTCAGGATCAATGCACACCTGTATATAGTCAGGATCAATACCCACCTGTATATAGTCAGCATCAATACCCATCTGTATATAGTCAGGATCAATACCCACCTGTATATAGTCAGCATCAATACCCACCTGTATATAGCTAGGATCAACACCCACCTGTATATAGTCAGTATCAATACCACCTGTATATAGTCAGGATCAATACCCACATGCATATAGTCAGGATCAATACGCACCAGTATATAGTCAGCATCAATACCCACCTGTATATAGCCAGCATCAATACCCACCTGTATATAGTCAGGATCAATACCCACCTGTATATAGTCAGGATCAATATCCACCTGTATATAGTCAGGATCAATACCCACCTGTAGATAGTCAGCATCAATACCCACCTGTATATAGTCAGGATCAATACCCACCTGTATATAGTCAGCATCAATACCCACCTGCATATAGCTAGGATAAACACCCACCTGTATATAGTAAGGATCAATACCCACCTGTATATAGTCAGCATCAATACCCACCTGTATATAGTCAGGATCAATACCCACCTGTATATAGTCAGCATCAATACCCACCTGTATATAGTCAGGATCAATACCCACCTGGATATAGTCAGGATCAATACCCACCTGTATATAGTCAGGATCAATATCCACCTGTATATAGTCAGCATCAATACCCACCTGTATATAGTGAGGATCAATACCCACCTGTATATAGTCAGCATCAATACCCACCTGTATATAGTCAGCATCAATACCCACCTGTATATAGTCAGGATCAATACCCACCTGTATATAGTCAGGATTAATACCCACCTGTATACAGCTAGGATCAACACCCACCTGTATATAGTCAGGATCAATACTCACCTGTATATAGTCATCATCAATACCCACCTGTATATAGTCAGGATCAATACCCACCTGTATATAGTCAGGATCAATACCCACCTGTATATAGTCAGGATCAATACACACCCGTAAATAGTCAGGATCAATACCCACCTGTATATAGTCAGGATCGATACCCACCTGTATATAGTCAGGATCAATACCCACCTGTATAAAGTCAGCATCAATACCCACCTGTATATAGTCAGCATCAATACCCACCTGTATGTACTCAGGATCAATACCCACCTGTATATAGTCAGGATCTATGCACACCTGTATATAGTCAGGATCAATACCCACCTGTATATAGTCAGGATCAATACCCACCTGTATATAGTCAGGTTCAATACCCACCTGTATATAGTCAGGATCAATGCACACCTGTATATAGTCAGGATCAATACCCACCTGTATATAGTCAGCATCAATACCCATCTGTATATAGTCAGGATCAATACCCACCTGTATATAGCCAGCATCAATACCCAACTGTATATAGTCAGGATCAATACCC
This sequence comes from Scyliorhinus torazame, assembly GCF_047496885.1. NCBI lineage: Eukaryota > Metazoa > Chordata > Chondrichthyes > Carcharhiniformes > Scyliorhinidae > Scyliorhinus > Scyliorhinus torazame. The sequence goes on from NC_092715.1 coordinate 18,236,862, forward strand.
ACCTGTATATAGTCAGGATCAATACCCACCTGTATATAGTCAGGATCAATACCCACCTGTAGATAGTCAGCATCAATACCCACCTGTATATAGTCAGGATCAATACCCACCTGTATATAGTCAGCATCAATACCCACCTGTATATAGCTAGGATAAACACCCACCTGTATATAGTGAGGATCAATGCCCACCTGTATATAGTCTGGATCAATACACACCTGTATATAGTCAGAATCAATACCCACCTGAATATAGTCAGCATCAATACCCACCTGTATATAGTCAGGATCAATACCCACCTGGATATAGTCAGGATCAATACCCACCTGTATATAGTCAGGATCAATACCCACCTGTATATAGTCAGCATCAATACCCACCTGTATATAGTCAGCATCAATGCCCACCTATATATAGTCAGCATCAATACCCACCTGTATATAGTCAGGATCAATACCCACCTGTATATAGTCAGGATCAATACCCACCTGTATATAGTCAGGATCAATACCCACCTGTATATAGTCAGCATCAATACCCACCTGTATATAGTCAGGATCAATGCCCACCTGTATATAGTCAGGATCAATACCTACCTGTATATAGTCAGGATCAATACCCACCTGTATATAGTCTGGATCAATGCACACCTGTAAATAGTCAGCATCAATACCCACCTGTATATAGTCAGGATCAATACCCACCTGTATATAGTCAGCATTAATACCCACCTGCATATAGCTAGGATCAACACCCACCTTTATATAGTCAGGAGCAATTCCCACCTGTATATAGTCAGGATCAATCCCCACCTGTATATAGTCAGGATCAATACCCACCTGTATATAGTCAGCATCAATACCCACCTGTATATAGTCAGCATCAATACCCACCTGTATATAGTAAGGATCAATACCCACCTGTATGTAGTCAGGATCAACACCCACCAGTATATAGTCAGGATCAATACTCACCTGTATATAGTCAGCATCAATACCCACCTAATATAGTCAGGATCAATACCCACCTGTATATAGTCAGCATCAATACCCACCTGTATATAGCTAGGATCAACACCCACCTTTATATAGTCAGGATCAATTCCCACCTGTATATAGTCAGGATCAATACCCACCTGTATAAAATCAGGATCAATACCCACCTGTATATAGTCAGCATCAATACCCACCTGTATATAGTCAGCATCAATCCCCACCTGTACATAGTCAGGATCAATACCCACCTGTATATAGTCAGCATCAATACCCACCTGTATATATCCAGCATCAATACCCACCTGTATATAGTCAGGATCAATACCCACCTATATATAGTCAGGATCAATACCCACCTGTATATAGTCAGCATCAATACCCACCTGTATATAGTCAGGATCAATACCCACCTGTATATAGTCAGCATCAATACCCACCTGTATATAGTCAGGATCAATACCCACCTGTATATAGCTAGGATCAACACCCACCTGTATATAGTCAGGATCAATACTCACCTGTATATAGTCAGGATCAATACCCACCTGTATATAGTCAGGATCAATACCCAACTGTATATAGTCAGCATCAATACCCACCTGTATATAGTCAGGATCAATACACACCTGTATACAGTCAGCGTCAATACCCACCTGTAGATAGTCAGCATCAATACCCACTTGTATATAGTCAGGATCAATACCCACCTGTATATAGTCAGCATCAATACCCACCTGTATATAGTCAGGATCAATACCCACCTGTATATAGTCAGCATCAATACCCACCTGTATATAGTCAGGATCAATACCCACCTGTAGATAGTCAGCATCAATACCCACTTGTATATAGTCAGGATCAATACCCACCTGTATATAGTCAGCATCAATACCCACCTGTATATAGCTAGGATCAACACCCACCGGTATATAATAAGGATCAATACCCACCTGTATATAGTCAGGATCAATACCCACCTGTATATAGTCAGGATCAATACCCACCTGTAATAGTCAGCATCAATACCCACCTGTATATAGTCAGGATCAATACCCACCTGGATATAGTCAGGATCAATACCCACCTGTATATAGTCAGGATCAATATCCACCTGTATATAGTCAGCATCAAGACCCACCTGTATATAGTGAGGATCAATACCCACCTGTATATAGTCAGCATCACTACCCACCTGTATATAGTCAGCATCAATACCCACCTGTATATAGTCAGCATCAATACCCACCTGTTTATAGTCAGGATCAATGCACACCTGTATATAGTCAGGATCAATACCCACCTGTATATAGTCAGGATCAATATCCACCTGTATATAGTCAGCATCAATACCCACCTGTATATAGTCAGCATCAATACCCACCTGTATATAGTCAGCATCAATACCCACCTGTATATAGTCAGCATCAATACCCACCTGTTTATAGTCAGGATCAATGCACACCTGTATATAGTCAGGATCAATACCCACCTGTATATAGTTAGGATCAATATCCACCTGTATATAGTCAGCATCAATACCCACCTGTATAGAGTGAGGATCACTACCCACCTGTATATAGTCAGCATCAATACCCACCTGTATATAGTCAGCATCAATACCCACCTGTATATAGTGAGGATCAATACCCACCTGTATATAGTCAGGATTAATACCCACCTGTATATAGCTAGGATCAACACCCACCTGTATATAGTCAGGATCAATACTCACCTGTATATAGTCAGCATCAATACCCACCTGTATATAGTCAGGATCAATACCCACCTGTATATAGTCAGGATCAATACCCACCTGTATATAGTCAGGATCAATACACACCCGTAAATAGTCAGGATCAATACCCACCTGTATATAGTCAGGATCGATACCCACCTGTATATAGTCAGGATCAATACCCACCTGTATAAAGTCAGCATCAATACCCACCTGTATATAGTCAGCATCAATACCCACCTGTATACAGTCAGATTCAATACCCACCTGTATATAGTCAGGATCTATGCACACCTGTATATAGTCAGGATCAATACCCACCTGTATATAGGCAGAATCAATACCCACCTGTATATAGTCAGGATCAATGCACATCTGTATATAGTCAGGATCAATACCCACCTGTATATAGTCAGCATCAATACCCATCTGTATATAGTCAGGATCAATACCCACCTGTATATAGTCAGCATCAATACCCACCTGTATATAGCTAGGATCAACACCCACCTGTATATAGTCAGGATCAATACCACCTGTATATAGTCAGGATCAATACCCACATGTATATAGTCAGGATCAATACGCACCTGTATATAGTCAGCATCAATACCCACCTGTATATAGCCAGCATCAATTCCCACCTGTATATAGTCAGGATCAATACCCACCTGTATATAGTCAGGATCAATATCCACCTGTATATAGTCAGGATCAATACCCACCTGTAGATAGTCAGCATCAATACCCACCTGTATATAGTCAGGATCAATACCCACCTGTATATAGTCAGCATCAATACCCACCTGCATATAGCTAGGATAAACACCCACCTGTATATAGTAAGGATCAATACCCACCTGTATATAGTCTGGATCAATACCCACCTGTATATAGTCAGGATCAATACCCACCTGTATATAGTCAGCATCAATACCCACCTGTATATAGTCAGGATCAATACCCACCTGGATATAGTCAGGATCAATACCCACCTGTATATAGTCAGGATCAATACCCACCTGTATATAGTCAGCATCAATACCCATCTGTATATAGTCAGGATCAATACCCACCTGTATATAGTCAGCATCAATACCCACCTGTATATAGCTAGGATCAACACCCACCTGTATATAGTCAGGATCAATACCCACCTGTATATAGTCAGGATCAATACCCACATGTATATAATCAGGATCAATACGCACCTGCATATAGTCAGCATCAATACCCACCTGTATATAGCCAGCATCAATACCCACCTGTATATAGTCAGGATCAATACCCACCTGTATATAGTCAGGATCAATACCCACCTGTATATAGTCAGGATCAATACCCACCTGTAGATAGTCAGCATCAATACCCACCTGTATATAGTCAGGATCAATACCCACCTGTATATAGTCAGCATCAATACCCACCTGTATATAGTCAGCATCAATGCCCACCTGTATATAGTCAGCATCAATACCCACCTGTATATAGTCAGGATCAATACCCACCTGTATATAGTCAGGATCAATACCCACCTGTATATAGTCAGGATCAATACCCACCTGAATATAGTCAGCATCAATACCCACCTGTATATAGTCAGGATCAATACCCACCTGGATATAGTCAGGATCGATACCCACCTGTATATAGTCAGGATCAATACCCACCTGTATATAGTCAGCATCAATACCCACCTGTATATAGTCAGCATCAATGCCCACCTGTATATAGTCAGCATCAATACCCACCTGTATATAGTCAGGATCAATACCCACCTGTATATAGTCAGGATCAATACCCACCTGTATATAGTCAGGATCAATACCCACCTGTATATAGTCAGCATCAATACCCACCTGTATATAGTCAGGATCTATACCCACCTGTATATAGTCAGGATCAATACCTACCTGTATATAGTCAGGATCAATACCCACCTGTATATAGTCAGGATCAATGCACACCTGTACATAGTCAGCATCAATACCCACCTGTATATAGTCAGGATCAATACCCACCTGTATATAGTCAGCATTAATACCCACCTGCATATAGCTAGGATCAACACCCACCTTTATATAGTCAGGATCAATTCCCACCTGTATATAGTCAGGATCAATCCCCACCTGTATATAGTCAGGATCAATACCCACCTGTATATAGTCAGCATCAATACCCACCTGTATATAGTCAGCATCAATACCCACCTGTATATAGTAAGGATCAATACCCACCTGTATATAGTCAGGATCAACACCCACCAGTATATAGTCAGGATCAATACTCACCTGTATATAGTCGGCAACAATATCGACCTATATATAGTCAGGATCAATACCCACCTGTATATAGTCAGCATCAATACCCACCTGTATATAGCTAGGATCAACACCCACCTTTATATAGTCAGGATCAATTCCCACCTGTATATAGTCAGGATCAATACCCACCTGTATAAAATCAGGATCAATACCCACCTGTATATAGTCAGCATCAATACCCAGCTGTATATAGTCAGCATCAATCCCCACCTGTATATAGTCAGGATCAATACCCACCTGTATATAGTCAGGATCAATACCCACCTGTATATAGTGAAGATCAATACCCACCTGTATATAGTCAGCATCAATACCCACCTATATATAGTCAGGATCAATACCCACCTGTATATAGTCAGCATCAATACCCACCTGTATATAGTCAGGATCAATACCCACCTGTATATAGTCAGCATCAATACCCACCTGTATATAGTCAGGATCAATACCCACCTGTATATAGTCAGGATTAATACCCACCTGTATATAGCTAGGATCAACACCCACCTGTATATAGTCAGGATCAATACTCACCTGTATATAGTCAGCATCAATACCCACCTGTATATAGTCAGGATCAATACCCACCTGTATATAGTCAGGATCAATACCCACCTGTTTATAGTCAGGATCAATACACACCCGTAAATAGTCAGGATCAATACCCACCTGTATATAGTCAGGATCAATACCCACCTGTATATAGTCAGCATCAATACCCACCTGTACATAGTCAGGATCAATACCCACCTGTATATAGTCAGGATCAATACCCACCTGTATATAGTCAGGATCAATACCCACCTGCATAAAGTCAGCATCAATACCCACCTGTATATAGTCAGCATCAATACCCACCTTTATATAGTCAGCATCAATACCCACCTGTAAATAGTCAGGATCAATACCCACCTGTATATAGTCAGGATCAATACCCACCTGTATAAAGTCAGCATCAATACCCACCTGTATATAGTCAGCATCAATACTCACCTGTATATAGTCAGCATCAATACCCACCTGTATATAGTCAGGATCAATACCCACCTGTATATAGTCAGCATCAATACCCACCTGTATATCGTCAGCATCAATACCCACCTGTATATAGTCAGGATCAATACCCACCTGTATATAGTCAGGATCAATACCCACCTGTATATAGTCAGCATCAATACCCACCTGTATATAGCTAGGATCAACACCCACCTGTATATAGTCAGGATCAATACCCACCTGTATATAGTCAGGATCAATACCCACCTGTATATAGTCAGGATCAATACCCACCTGTATATAGCCAGCATCAATACCCACCTGTATATAGTCAGCATCAATACCCACCTGTATATAGCCAGCATCAATACCCACCTGTATATAGTCAGGATCAATACCCACCTGTATATAGTCAGGATCAATACCCACCTGTATATAGTCAGGATCAATACCCACCTGTAGATAGTCAGCATCAATACCCACCTGTATATAGTCAGGATCAATACCCTCCTGTATATAGTCAGCATCAATACCCACCTGTATATAGTTGGATAAACACCCACCTGTATATAGTAAGGATCAATACCCACCTGTATATAGTCAGGATCAATACCCACCTGTATATAGTCAGGATCAATACCCAACTGTATATAGTCAGCATCAATACCCACCTGTATATAGTCGGGATCAATACCCACCTGGATATAGTCAGGATCAATACCCACCTGTATATAGTCAGGATCAATACCCACCTGTATATAGTCAACATCAATACCCACCTGTATATAGTCAGGATCAATACCCACCTGTATATAGTCAGCATCAATACCCACCTGTATATAGTCAGCATCAATACCCATCTGTATATAGTCAGCATCAATACCCACCTGTATATAGTCAGGATCAATACCCACCTGTATATAGTCAGGATCAATACCCACCTGTATATAGTCAGCATCAATACCCACCTGTATATAGTCAGGATCAATACCCACCTGTATGTAGTCAGCATCAATACCCATCTGTATATAGTCAGGATCAATACCCACCTATATATAGTCAACATCAATGCCCACCTGTATATAGTCAGCATCAATACCCACCTATATATAGTCAGCATCAATACCCACCTGTATATAGTCAGGATCAATACTCACCTGTATATAGTCAGGATCAAGACCCATCTGTATATAGTCAGAATCAATACCCACCTGTATATAGTCAGCATCAATACCCACCTGTATTTAGTCAGGATCAATACCCACCTGTATATAGTCAGGATCAATACCTACCTGTATATAGTCAGGATCAATACCCACCTGTATATAGTCAGGATCAATGCACACCTGTATATAGTCAGCATCAATACCCACCTGTATATAGTCAGGATAAATACCCACCTGTATATAGTCAGCATTAATACCCACCTGTATATAGCTAGGATCAACACCCACCTTTATATAGTCAGGATCAATTCCCACCTGTATATAGTCAGGATCAATACCCACCTGTATATAGTCAGGATCAATACCCACCTGTATATAGTCAGCATCAATACCCACCTGTATATAGTCAGCATCAATACCCACCTGTATATAGTCAGGATCAATACCCACCTGTATATAGTCAGGATCAATACCCACCAGTATATAGTCAGGATCAATACCCACCTGTATATAGTCAGCATCAATACCCACCTATATATAGTCAGGATCAATACCCACCTGTATATAATCAGCATCAATACCCACCTGTATATAGCTAGGATCAACACCCACCTTTATATAGTCAGGATCAATACCCACCAGTATATAGTCAGGATCAATACCCACCTGTATATAGTCAGCATCAAAACCCACCTTTCTATAGTCAGGATCAATACCCACCTGTATATAGTCAGCATCAATACACACCTGTATATAGTCAGGATCAATACCTACCTGAAAATAGTCAGCATCAATACCCACCTGTATATAGTCAGGATCAATACCCACCTGTATATAGCTAGGATCAACACCCACTTGTATATAGTCAGGATCAATACTCACCTGTATATAGTCAGCATCAATACCCACCTGTATATAGTCAGGATCAATACCCACCTGTATAAAGTCAGCATCAATACCCACCTGTATATAGACAGGATCAATACTCACCTGTATATAGTCAGGATCAATACCCACCTGTATAAAGTCAGCATCAATACCCACGGGTATATAGTCAGGATCAACACTCACCTGTATATAGTCAGGAACAATACCCACCTGTATATAGTCAGGATCAATACCCACCTGTATATAGTCAGGATCAATACCCACCTGTATATAGTCAGGATCAATACCCAACTGTATATAGTCAGCATCAATACCCACATGTATATAGTCGGGATCAATACCCACCTGGATATAGTCAGGATAAATACCCACCTGTATATAGTCAGGATCAATACCCACCTGTATATAGTCAACATCAATACCCACCTGTATATAGTCAGGATCAATACCCACCTGTATATAGTCAGCATCAATACCCACCTGTATATAGTCAGCATCAATACCCATCTGTATATAGTCAGCATCAATACCCACCTGTATATAGTCAGGATCAATACCCACCTGTATATAGTCACGATCAATACCCACCTTTATATACTCAGCATCAATACCCACCTGTATATAGTCAGGATCAATACCCACCTGTATGTAGTCAGCATCAATACCCATCTGTATATAGTCAGGATCAATACCCACCTATATATAGTCAACATCAATGCCCACCTGTATATAGTCAGCATCAATACCCACCTATATATAGTCAGCATCAATACCCACCTGTATATAGTCAGGATCAATACCCACCTGTATATAGTCAGGATCAATACCCACCTGTATATAGTCAGGATCAATACCCACCTGTATATAGTCAGCATCAATACCCACCTGTATTTAGTCAGGATCAATACCCACCTGTATATAGTCAGGATCAATACCTACCTGTATATAGTCAGGATCAATACCCACCTGTATATAGTCAGGATCAATGCACACCTGTATATAGTCAGCATCAATACCCACCTGTATATAGTCAGGATAAATACCCACCTGTATATAGTCAGCATTAATACCCACCTGTATATAGCAAGGATCAATACCCAACTTTATATAGTCAGGATCAATTCCCACCTGTATATAGTCAGGATCAATACCCACCTGTATATAGTCAGGATCAATACCCACCAGTATATAGTCAGAATCAATACCCACCTATATATAGTCTGCATCAATACCCACCTATATATAGTCAGGATCAATACCCACCTGTATATAATCAGCATCAATACCCACCTGTATATAGCTAGGATCAACACCCACCTTTATATAGTCAGGATCAATACCCACCAGTATATAGTCAGGATCAATACCCACCTGCATATAGTCAGCATCAAAACCCACCTATATATAGTCAGGATCAATACCCACCTGTATATAGTCAGCATCAATACCCACCTGTATATAGTCAGGATCAATACCCACCTGTATATAGTCAGCATCAATACCCACCTGTATATAGTCAGGATCAATACCCACCTGTATATACTCAGGATTTATACCCACCTGTATATACCTAGGATCAACACCCACTTGTATATAGTCAGGATCAATACTCACCTGTATATAGTCAGCATCAATACCCACCTGTATATAGTCAGGATCAATACCCACCTGTATATAGTCAGGATCAATACCCACCTGTATATAGTCAGGATCAACACCCACCTGTATATATTCAGGATCAATACCCACCTGTATATTGTCAGGATCAATACCCACCTGTATATAATCAGGATCAATACCCACCTGTATATAGTCAGCATCAATACACACCTGTATATAGTCAGGATCAATACCCACCTATATATAGTCAGCATCTATACCCACCTGTATATAGTCAGGATCAATACCCACCTGTATATAGTCAGGATTAATACCCACCTGTATATAGCTAGGATCAACACCCACTTGTATATAGTCAGGATCAATACTCACCTGTATATAGTCAGCATCAATACCCACCTGTATATAGTCAGGATCAATACCCACCTGTATATAGTCAGGATCAATACCCACCTGTATATAGTCAGGATCAACACCCACCTGTATATATTCAGGATCAATACCCACCTGTATATTGTCAGGATCAATACCCACCTGTATATAATCAGGATCAATACCCACCTGTATATAGTCAGCATCAATACACACCTGTATATAGTCAGGATCAATACCCACCTATATATAGTCAGCATCTATACCCACCTGTATATAGTCAGGATCAATACCCACCTGTATATAGTCAGGATCAACACCCACCTGTATATATTCAGGATCAATACCCACCTGTATATTGTCAGGATCAATACCCACCTGTATATAATCAGGATCAATACCCACCTGTATATAGTCAGCATCAATACACACCTGTATATAGTCAGGATCAATACCCACCTATATATAGTCAGCATCTATACCCACCTGTATATAGTCAGGATCAATACCCACCTGTATATAGTCAGGATTAATACCCACCTGTGTATAGCTAGGATCAACACCCACTTGTATATAGTCAGGATCAATACTCACCTGTATATAGTCAGCATCAATACCCACCTGTATATAGTCAGGATCAATACCCACCTGTATATAGTCAGAATCAATACCCACCTGTATATAGTCAGGATCAACACCCACCTGTATATATTCAGGATCAATACCCACCTGTATATTGTCAGGATCAATACCCACCTGTATATAATCAGGATCAATACCCACCTGTATATAGTCAGCATCTATACCCACCTGTATATAGTCAGGATCAATACCCACCTGTATATAGTCAGGATCAATACTCACCTGTATATCGTCAGCATCAATACCCACCTGTATATAGTCAGGATCAATACCCACCTGTATAAAGTCAGCATCAATACCCACCTGTATATAGACAGGATCAATACTCACCTGTATATAGTCAGGATCAATACCCACCTGTATAAAGTCAGCATCAATACCCACCTGTATATAGTCAGGATCAACACTCACCTGTATATAGTCAGGAACAATACCCACCTGTATATAGTCAGGATCAATACCCACCTGTATATAGTCAGGATCAATACCCACCTGTATATAGTCAGGATCAATACCCAACTGTATATAGTCAGCATCAATACCCACCTGTATATAGTCGGGATCAATACCCACCTGGATATAGTCAGGATCAATACCCACCTGTATATAGTCAGGATCAATACCCACCTGTATACAGTCAACATCAATACCCACCTGTATATAGTCAGGATCAATACCCACCTGTATATAGTCAGCATCAATACCCACCTGTATATAGTCAGCATCAATACCCATCTGTCTCTAGTCAGCATCAATACGCACCTGTATATAGTCAGGATCAATACCCACCTGTATATAGTCACGATCAATACCCACCTGTATATACTCAGCATCAATACCCACCTGTATATAGTCAGGATCAATACCCACCTGTATGTAGTCAGCATCAATACCCATCTGTATATAGTCAGGATCAATACCCACCTATATATAGTCAACATCAATGCCCACCTGTATATAGTCAGCATCAATACCCACCTATATATAGTCAGCATCAATACCCACCTGTATATAGTCAGGATCAATACCCACCTGTATATAGTCAGGATCAATACCCACCTGTATATAGTCAGGATCAATACCCACCTGTATATAGTCAGCATCAATACCCACCTGTATTTAGTCAGGATCAATACCCACCTGTATATAGTCAGGATCAATACCTACCTGTATATAGTCAGGATCAATACCCACCTGTATATAGTCAGGATCAATGCACACCTGTATATAGTCAGCATCAATACCCACCTGTATATAGTCAGGATAAATACCCACCTGTATATAGTCAGCATTAATACCCACCTGTATATAGCAAGGATCAACACCCACCTTTATATAGTCAGGATCAATTCCCACCTGTATATAGTCAGGATCAATACCCACCTGTATATAGTCAGGATCAATACCCACCTGTATATAGTCAGCATCAATACCCACCTGTATATAGTCAGCATCAATACCCGCCTGTATATAGTCAGGATCAATACCCACCTGTATATAGTCAGGATCAATACCCACCAGTATATAGTCAGAATCAATACCCACCTATATATAGTCTGCATCAATACCCACCTATATATAGTCAGGATCAATACCCACCTGTATATAATCAGCATCAATACCCACCTGTATATAGCTAGGATCAACACCCACCTTTATATAGTCAGGATCAATACCCACCAGTATATAGTCAGGATCAATACCCACCTGTATATAGTCAGCATCAAAACCCACCTATATATAGTCAGGATCAATACCCACCTGTATATAGTCAGCATCAATACCCACCTGTATATAGTCAGGATCAATACCCACCTGTATATAGTCAGCATCAATACCCACCTGTATATAGTCAGGATCAATACCCACCTGTATATAGTCAGGATTTATACCCACCTGTATATAGCTAGGATCAACACCCACTTGTATATAGTCAGGATCAATACTCACCTGTATATAGTCAGCATCAATACCCACCTGTATATAGTCAGGATCAATACCCACCTGTATATAGTCAGGATCAATACCCACCTGTATATAGTCAGGATCAACACCCACCTGTATATATTCAGGATCAATACCCACCTGTATATTGTCAGGATCAATACCCACCTGTATATAATCAGGATCAATACCCACCTGTATATAGTCAGCATCAATACACACCTGTATATAGTCAGGATCAACACTCACCTGTATATAGTCAGTAACAATACCCACCTGTATATAGTCAGGATCAATACCCACCTGTATATAGTCAGGATTAATACCCACCTGTATATAGCTAGGATCAACACCCACTTGTATATAGTCAGGATCAATACTCACCTGTATATAGTCAGCATCAATACCCACCTGTATATAGTCAGGATCAATACCCACCTGTATATAGTCAGGATCAATACCCACCTGTATATAGTCAGGATCAACACCCACCTGTATATATTCAGGATCAATACCCACCTGTATATTGTCAGGATCAATACCCACCTGTATATAATCAGGATCAATACCCACCTGTATATAGTCAGCATCAATACACACCTGTATATAGTCAGGATCAATACCCACCTATATATAGTCAGCATCTATACCCACCTGTATATAGTCAGGATCAATACCCACCTGTATATAGTCAGGATCAATACTCACCTGTATATAGTCAGCATCAATACCCACCTGTATATAGTCAGGATCAATACCCACCTGTATAAAGTCAGCATCAATACCCACCTGTATATAGACAGGATCAATACTCACCTGTATATAGTCAGGATCAATACCCACCTGTATAAAGTCAGCATCAATACCCACCTGTATATAGTCAGGATCAACACTCACCTGTATATAGTCAGGAACAATACCCACCTGTATATAGTCAGGATCAATACCCACCTGTATAGAGTCAGGATCAACACCCACCTGTATATAGTCAGGATCAATACCCACCAGTATATTTTCAGCATCAATACCCACCTGTATATATTCAGGATCAATACCCACCTGTATATTGTCAGGATCAATACCCACCTGTATATATTCAGGATCAATACCCACCTGTATATAGTCAGCATCAATACACACCTGTATATAGTCAGGATCAATACCCACCTATATATAGTCAGCATCTATACCCACCTGTATATAGTCAGGATCAATACCCACCTGTATATAGTCAGGATTAATACCCACCTGTATATAGCTGGGATCAACACCCACTTGTATATAGTCAGGATCAATACTCACCTGTATATAGTCAGCATCAATACCCACCTGTATATAGTCAGGATCAATACCCACCTGTATATAGTCAGGATCAATACCCACCTGTAGATAGTCAGGATCAACACCCACCTGTATATATTCAGGATCAATACCCACCTGTATATTGTCAGGATCAATACCCACCTGTATATAATCAGGATCAATACCCACCTGTATATAGTCAGCATCAATACACACCTGTATATAGTCAGGATCAATACCCACCTATATATAGTCAGCATCTATACCCACCTGTATATAGTCAGGATCAATACCCACCTGTATATAGTCAGGATCAATACTCACCTGTATATAGTCAGCATCAATACCCACATGTATATAGTCAGGATCAATACCCACCTGTATAAAGTCAGCATCAATACCCACCTGTATATAGACAGGATCAATACTCACCTGTATATAGTCAGGATCAATACCCAACTGTATAAATTCAGCATCAATACCCACCTGTATATAGTCAGGATCAACACTCACCTGTATATAGTCAGGAACAATACCCACCTGTATATAGTCAGGATCAATACCCACCTGTAGAGAGTCAGGATCAACACCCACCTGTATATAGTCAGGATCAATACCCACCAGTATATTTTCAGCATCAATACCCACCTGTATATAGTCAGCATCAATACCCACCTGTATATAGTCAGGATCAATACCCACCTGTATATAGTCAGGATTAATACCCACCTGTATATAGCTAGGATCAACACCCACTTGTATATAGTCAGGATCAACACTCACCTGTATATAGTCAGCATCAATACCCACCTGTATATAGTCAGGATCAATACCCACCTGTATATAGTCAGGATCAATACCCACCTGTATATAGTCAGGATCAACACCCACCTGTATATATTCAGGATCAATACCCACCTGTATATTGTCAGGATCAATACCCACCTGGATATAATCAGGATCAATACCCACCTGTATATAGTCAGCATCAATACACACCTGTATATAGTCAGGATCAATACCCACCTATATATAGTCAGCATCTATACCCACCTGTATATAGTCAGGATCAATACCCACCTGTATATAGTCAGGATTAATACCCACCTGTATATAGCTAGGATCAACACCCACTTGTATATAGTCAGGATCAATACTCACCTGTATATAGTCAGCATCAATACCCACCTGTATATAGTCAGGATCAATACCCACCTGTATATAGTCAGGATCAATACCCACCTGTATATAGTCAGGATCAACACCCACCTGTATATATTCAGGATCAAAACCCACCTGTATATTGTCAGGATCAATACCCACCTGTATATAATCAGGATCAATACCCACCTGTATATAGTCAGCATCAATACACACCTGTATATAGTCAGGATCAATACCCACCTATATATAGTCAGCATCTATACCCACCTGTATATAGTCAGGATCAATACCCACCTGTATATAGTCAGGATCAATACTCACCTGTATATAGTCAGCATCAATACCCACCTGTATATAGTCAGGATCAATACCCACCTGTATAAAGTCAGCATCAATACCCACCTGTATAAAGTCAGCATCAATACCCACCTGTATATAGTCAGGATCAACACTCACCTGTATATAGTCAGGAACAATACCCACCTGTATATAGTCAGGATCAATACCCACCTGTATATAGTCAGGATCAATACCCACCTGTATATAGTCAGGATCAATACCCAACTGTATATAATCAGCATCAATACCCACCTATATATAGTCGGGATCAATACCCACCTGGATATAGTCAGGATCAATACCCACCTGTATATAGTCAGGATCAATACCCACCTGTATATAGTCAACATCAATACCCACCTGTATATAGTCAGGATCAATACCCACCTGTATATAGTCAGCATCAATACCCACCTGTATATAGTCAGCATCAATACCCATCTGTATATAGTCAGCATCAATACCCACCTGTATATAGTCAGGATCAATACCCACCTGTATATAGTCAGGATCAATACCCACCTGTATATAGTCAGCATCAATACCCACCTGTATATAGTCAGGATCAATACCCACCTGTATGTAGTCAGCATCAATACCCATCTGTATATAGCCAGGATCAATACCCACCTATATATAGTCAACATCAATGCCCACCTGTATATAGTCAGCATCAATACCCACCTATATATAGGCAGCATCAATACCCACCTGTATATAGTCAGGATCAATACCCACCTGTATATAGTCAGGATCAATACCCACCTGTATATAGTCAGGATCAACACCCACCTGTATATATTCAGGATCAATACCCACCTGTATATTGTCAGGATCAATACCCACCTGTATATAATCAGGATCAATACCCACCTGTATATAGTCAGGATCAATGCACACCTGTATATAGTCAGCATCAATACCCACCTGTATATAGTCAGGATAAATACCCACCTGTATATAGTCAGCATTAATACCCACCTGTATATAGCAAGGATCAACACCCACCTTTATATAGTCAGGATCAATTCCCACCTGTATATAGTCAGGATCAATACCCACCTGTATATAGTCAGGATCAATACCCACCTGTATATAGTCAGCATCAATACCCACCTGTATATAGTCAGCATCAATACCCGCCTGTATATAGTCAGGATCAATACCCACCTGTATATAGTCAGGATCAATACCCACCAGTATATAGTCAGAATCAATACCCACCTATATATAGTCTGCATCAATACCCACCTATATATAGTCAGGATCAATACCCACCTGTATATAATCAGCATCAATACCCACCTGTATATAGCTAGGATCAACACCCACCTTTATATAGTCAGGATCAATACCCACCAGTATATAGTCAGGATCAATACCCACCTGTATATAGTCAGCATCAAAACCCACCTATATATAGTCAGGATCAATACCCACCTGTATATAGTCAGCATCAATACCCACCTGTATATAGTCAGGATCAATACCCACCTGTATATAGTCAGCATCAATACCCACCTGTATATAGTCAGGATCAATACCCACCTGTATATAGTCAGGATTTATACCCACCTGTATATAGCTAGGATCAACACCCACTTGTATATAGTCAGGATCAATACTCACCTGTATATAGTCAGCATCAATACCCACCTGTATATAGTCAGGATCAATACCCACCTGTATATAGTCAGGATCAATACCCACCTGTATATAGTCAGGATCAACACCCACCTGTATATATTCAGGATCAATACCCACCTGTATATTGTCAGGATCAATACCCACCTGTATATAATCAGGATCAATACCCACCTGTATATAGTCAGCATCAATACACACCTGTATATAGTCAGGATCAACACTCACCTGTATATAGTCAGTAACAATACCCACCTGTATATAGTCAGGATCAATACCCACCTGTATATAGTCAGGATTAATACCCACCTGTATATAGCTAGGATCAACACCCACTTGTATATAGTCAGGATCAATACTCACCTGTATATAGTCAGCATCAATACCCACCTGTATATAGTCAGGATCAATACCCACCTGTATATAGTCAGGATCAATACCCACCTGTATATAGTCAGGATCAACACCCACCTGTATATATTCAGGATCAATACCCACCTGTATATTGTCAGGATCAATACCCACCTGTATATAATCAGGATCAATACCCACCTGTATATAGTCAGCATCAATACACACCTGTATATAGTCAGGATCAATACCCACCTATATATAGTCAGCATCTATACCCACCTGTATATAGTCAGGATCAATACCCACCTGTATATAGTCAGGATCAATACTCACCTGTATATAGTCAGCATCAATACCCACCTGTATATAGTCAGGATCAATACCCACCTGTATAAAGTCAGCATCAATACCCACCTGTATATAGACAGGATCAATACTCACCTGTATATAGTCAGGATCAATACCCACCTGTATAAAGTCAGCATCAATACCCACCTGTATATAGTCAGGATCAACACTCACCTGTATATAGTCAGGAACAATACCCACCTGTATATAGTCAGGATCAATACCCACCTGTATAGAGTCAGGATCAACACCCACCTGTATATAGTCAGGATCAATACCCACCAGTATATTTTCAGCATCAATACCCACCTGTATATATTCAGGATCAATACCCACCTGTATATTGTCAGGATCAATACCCACCTGTATATATTCAGGATCAATACCCACCTGTATATAGTCAGCATCAATACACACCTGTATATAGTCAGGATCAATACCCACCTATATATAGTCAGCATCTATACCCACCTGTATATAGTCAGGATCAATACCCACCTGTATATAGTCAGGATTAATACCCACCTGTATATAGCTGGGATCAACACCCACTTGTATATAGTCAGGATCAATACTCACCTGTATATAGTCAGCATCAATACCCACCTGTATATAGTCAGGATCAATACCCACCTGTATATAGTCAGGATCAATACCCACCTGTAGATAGTCAGGATCAACACCCACCTGTATATATTCAGGATCAATACCCACCTGTATATTGTCAGGATCAATACCCACCTGTATATAATCAGGATCAATACCCACCTGTATATAGTCAGCATCAATACACACCTGTATATAGTCAGGATCAATACCCACCTATATATAGTCAGCATCTATACCCACCTGTATATAGTCAGGATCAATACCCACCTGTATATAGTCAGGATCAATACTCACCTGTATATAGTCAGCATCAATACCCACATGTATATAGTCAGGATCAATACCCACCTGTATAAAGTCAGCATCAATACCCACCTGTATATAGACAGGATCAATACTCACCTGTATATAGTCAGGATCAATACCCAACTGTATAAATTCAGCATCAATACCCACCTGTATATAGTCAGGATCAACACTCACCTGTATATAGTCAGGAACAATACCCACCTGTATATAGTCAGGATCAATACCCACCTGTAGAGAGTCAGGATCAACACCCACCTGTATATAGTCAGGATCAATACCCACCAGTATATTTTCAGCATCAATACCCACCTGTATATAGTCAGCATCAATACCCACCTGTATATAGTCAGGATCAATACCCACCTGTATATAGTCAGGATTAATACCCACCTGTATATAGCTAGGATCAACACCCACTTGTATATAGTCAGGATCAACACTCACCTGTATATAGTCAGCATCAATACCCACCTGTATATAGTCAGGATCAATACCCACCTGTATATAGTCAGGATCAATACCCACCTGTATATAGTCAGGATCAACACCCACCTGTATATATTCAGGATCAATACCCACCTGTATATTGTCAGGATCAATACCCACCTGGATATAATCAGGATCAATACCCACCTGTATATAGTCAGCATCAATACACACCTGTATATAGTCAGGATCAATACCCACCTATATATAGTCAGCATCTATACCCACCTGTATATAGTCAGGATCAATACCCACCTGTATATAGTCAGGATTAATACCCACCTGTATATAGCTAGGATCAACACCCACTTGTATATAGTCAGGATCAATACTCACCTGTATATAGTCAGCATCAATACCCACCTGTATATAGTCAGGATCAATACCCACCTGTATATAGTCAGGATCAATACCCACCTGTATATAGTCAGGATCAACACCCACCTGTATATATTCAGGATCAAAACCCACCTGTATATTGTCAGGATCAATACCCACCTGTATATAATCAGGATCAATACCCACCTGTATATAGTCAGCATCAATACACACCTGTATATAGTCAGGATCAATACCCACCTATATATAGTCAGCATCTATACCCACCTGTATATAGTCAGGATCAATACCCACCTGTATATAGTCAGGATCAATACTCACCTGTATATAGACAGCATCAATACCCACCTGTATATAGTCAGGATCAATACCCACCTGTATAAAGTCAGCATCAATACCCACCTGTATAAAGTCAGCATCAATACCCACCTGTATATAGTCAGGATCAACACTCACCTGTATATAGTCAGGAACAATACCCACCTGTATATAGTCAGGATCAATACCCACCTGTATATAGTCAGGATCAATACCCACCTGTATATAGTCAGGATCAATACCCAACTGTATATAATCAGCATCAATACCCACCTATATATAGTCGGGATCAATACCCACCTGGATATAGTCAGGATCAATACCCACCTGTATATAGTCAGGATCAATACCCACCTGTATATAGTCAACATCAATACCCACCTGTATATAGTCAGGATCAATACCCACCTGTATATAGTCAGCATCAATACCCACCTGTATATAGTCAGCATCAATACCCATCTGTATATAGTCAGCATCAATACCCACCTGTATATAGTCAGGATCAATACCCACCTGTATATAGTCAGGATCAATACCCACCTGTATATAGTCAGCATCAATACCCACCTGTATATAGTCAGGATCAATACCCACCTGTATGTAGTCAGCATCAATACCCATCTGTATATAGCCAGGATCAATACCCACCTATATATAGTCAACATCAATGCCCACCTGTATATAGTCAGCATCAATACCCACCTATATATAGGCAGCATCAATACCCACCTGTATATAGTCAGGATCAATACCCACCTGTATATAGTCAGGATCAATACCCACCTGTATATAGTCAGGATCAACACCCACCTGTATATATTCAGGATCAATACCCACCTGTATATTGTCAGGATCAATACCCACCTGTATATAATCAGGATCAATACCCACCTGTATATAGTCAGCATCAATACACACCTGTATATAGTCAGGATCAATACCCACCTATATATAGTCAGCATCTATACCCACCTGTATATAGTCAGGATCAATACCCACCTGTATATAGTCAGGATTAATACCCACCTGTATATAGCTGGGATCAACACCCACTTGTATATAGTCAGGATCAATACTCACCTGTATATAGTCAGCATCAATACCCACCTGTATATAGTCAGCATTAATACCCACCTGTATATAGCTAGGATCAACACCCACCTTTATATAGTCAGGATCAATTCCCACCTGTATATAGTCAGGATCAATACCCACCTGTATATAGTCAGGATCAATACCCACCTGTATATAGTCAGCATCAATACCCACCTGTATATAGTCAGCATCAATACCCACCTGTATATAGTCAGGATCAATACCCACCTGTATATAGTCAGGATCAATGCCCACCAGTATATAGTCAGGATCAATACCCACCTGTATATAGTCAGCATCAATACCCACCTATATATAGTCAGGATCAATACCCACCTGTATATAATCAGCATCAATACCCACCTGTATATAGCTAGGATCAACACCCACCTTTATATAGTCAGGATCAATACCCACCAGTATATAGTCAGGATCAATACCCACCTGTATATAGTCAGCATCAAAACCCACCTATATATAGTCAGGATCAATACCCACCTGTATATAGTCAGCATCAATACACACCTGTATATAGTCAGGATCAATACCCACCTGTATATAGTCAGCATCAATACCCACCTGTATATAGTCAGGATCAATACCCACCTGTATATAGTCAGGATTAATACCCACCTGTATATAGCTAGGATCAACACCCACTTGTATATAGTCAGGATCAATACTCACCTGTATATAGTCAGCATCAATACCCACCTGTATATAGTCAGGATCAATACCCACCTGTATAAAGTCAGCATCAATACCCACCTGTATAAAGTCAGCATCAATACCCACCTGTATATAGTCAGGATCAACACTCACCTGTATATAGTCAGGAACAATACCCACCTGTATATAGTCAGGATCAATACCCACCTGTATATAGTCAGGATCAATACCCACCTGTATATAGTCAGGATCAATACCCAACTGTATATAGTCAGCATCAATACCCACCTATATATAGTCGGGATCAATACCCACCTGGATATAGTCAGGATCAATACCCACCTGTATATAGTCAGGATCAATACCCACCTGTATATAGTCAACATCAATACCCACCTGTATATAGTCAGGATCAATACCCACCTGTATATAGCCAGCATCAATACCCACCTGTATATAGTCAGCATCAATACCCATCTGTATATAGTCAGCATCAATACCCACCTGTATATAGTCAGGATCAATACCCACCTGTATATAGTCAGGATCAATACCCACCTGTATATAGTCAGCATCAATACCCACCTGTATATAGTCAGGATCAATACCCACCTGTATGTAGTCAGCATCAATACCCATCTGTATATAGCCAGGATCAATACCCACCTATATATAGTCAACATCAATGCCCACCTGTATATAGTCAGCATCAATACCCACCTATATATAGGCAGCATCAATACCCACCTGTATATAGTCAGGATCAATACCCACCTGTATATAGTCAGGATCAATACCCACCTGTATATAGTCAGGATCAACACCCACCTGTATATATTCAGGATCAATACCCACCTGTATATTGTCAGGATCAATACCCACCTGTATATAATCAGGATCAATACCCACCTGTATATAGTCAGCATCAATACACACCTGTATATAGTCAGGATCAATACCCACCTATATATAGTCAGCATCTATACCCACCTGTATATAGTCAGGATCAATACCCACCTGTATATAGTCAGGATTAATACCCACCTGTATATAGCTGGGATCAACACCCACTTGTATATAGTCAGGATCAATACTCACCTGTATATAGTCAGCATCAATACCCACCTGTATATAGTCAGCATTAATACCCACCTGTATATAGCTAGGATCAACACCCACCTTTATATAGTCAGGATCAATTCCCACCTGTATATAGTCAGGATCAATACCCACCTGTATATAGTCAGGATCAATACCCACCTGTATATAGTCAGCATCAATACCCACCTGTATATAGTCAGGATCAATACCCACCTGTATATAGTCAGGATCAATACCCACCAGTATATAGTCAGGATCAATACCCACCTGTATATAGTCAGCATCAATACCCACCTATATATAGTCAGGATCAATACCCACCTGTATATAATCAGCATCAATACCCACCTGTATATAGCTAGGATCAACACCCACCTTTATATAGTCAGGATCAATACCCACCAGTATATAGTCAGGATCAATACCCACCTGTATATAGTCAGCATCAAAACCCACCTATATATAGTCAGGATCAATACCCACCTGTATATAGTCAGCATCAATACACACCTGTATATAGTCAGGATCAATACCCACCTGTATATAGTCAGCATCAATACCCACCTGTATATAGTCAGGATCAATACCCACCTGTATATAGTCAGGATTAATACCCACCTGTATATAGCTAGGATCAACACCCACTTGTATATAGTCAGGATCAATACTCACCTGTATATAGTCAGCATCAATACCCACCTGTATATAGTCAGGATCAATACCCACCTGTATATAGTCAGGATCAATACCCACCTGTATATAGTCAGGATCAACACCCACCTGTATATATTCAGGATCAATACCCACCTGTATATTGTCAGGATCAATACCCACCTGTATATAATCAGGATCAATACCCACCTGTATATAGTCAGCATCAATACACACCTGTATATAGTCAGGATCAATACCCACCTATATATAGTCAGCATCTATACCCACCTGTATATAGTCAGGATCAATACCCACCTGTATATAGTCAGGATTAATACCCACCTGTATATAGCTAGGATCAACACCCACTTGTATATAGTCAGGATCAATACTCACCTGTATATAGTCAGCATCAATACCCACCTGTATATAGTCAGGATCAATACCCACCTGTATATAGTCAGGATCAATACCCACCTGTATATAGTCAGGATCAACACCCACCTGTATATATTCAGGATCAATACCCACCTGTATATTGTCAGGATCAATACCCACCTGTATATAATCAGGATCAATACCCACCTGTATATAGTCAGCATCAATACACACCTGTATATAGTCAGGATCAATACCCACCTATATATAGTCAGCATCTATACCCACCTGTATATAGTCAGGATCAATACCCACCTGTATATAATCAGGATCAATACCCACCTGTATATAGTCAGCATCAATACACACCTGTATATAGTCAGGATCAATACCCACCTATATATAGTCAGCATCTATACCCACCTGTATATAGTCAGGATCAATACCCACCTGTATATAGTCAGGATTAATACCCACCTGTATATAGCTGGGATCAACACCCACTTGTATATAGTCAGGATCAATACTCACCTGTATATAGTCAGCATCAATACCCACCTGTATATAGTCAGCATTAATACCCACCTGTATATAGCTAGGATCAACACCCACCTTTATATAGTCAGGATCAATTCCCACCTGTATATAGTCAGGATCAATACCCACCTGTAAATAGTCAGGATCAATACCCACCTGTATATAGTCAGCATCAATACCCACCTGTATATAGTCAGCATCAATACCCACCTGTATATAGTCAGGATCAATACCCACCTGTATATAGTCAGGATCAATGCCCACCAGTATATAGTCAGGATCAATACCCACCTGTATATAGTCAGCATCAATACCCACCTATATATAGTCAGGATCAATACCCACCTGTATATAATCAGCATCAATACCCACCTGTATATAGCTAGGATCAACACCCACCTTTATATAGTCAGGATCAATACCCACCAGTATATAGTCAGGATCAATACCCACCTGTATATAGTCAGCATCAAAACCCACCTATATATAGTCAGGATCAATACCCACCTGTATATAGTCAGCATCAATACACACCTGTATATAGTCAGGATCAATACCCACCTGTATATAGTCAGCATCAATACCCACCTGTATATAGTCAGGATCAATACCCACCTGTATATAGTCAGGATTAATACCCACCTGTATATAGCTAGGATCAACACCCACTTGTATATAGTCAGGATCAATACTCACCTGTATATAGTCAGCATCAATACCCACCTGTATATAGTCAGGATCAATACCCACCTGTATAAAGTCAGCATCAATACCCACCTGTATAAAGTCAGCATCAATACCCACCTGTATATAGTCAGGATCAACACTCACCTGTATATAGTCAGGAACAATACCCACCTGTATATAGTCAGGATCAATACCCACCTGTATATAGTCAGGATCAATACCCACCTGTATATAGTCAGGATCAATACCCAACTGTATATAGTCAGCATCAATACCCACCTATATATAGTCGGGATCAATACCCACCTGGATATAGTCAGGATCAATACCCACCTGTATATAGTCAGGATCAATACCCACCTGTATATAGTCAACATCAATACCCACCTGTATATAGTCAGGATCAATACCCACCTGTATATAGCCAGCATCAATACCCACCTGTATATAGTCAGCATCAATACCCATCTGTATATAGTCAGCATCAATACCCACCTGTATATAGTCAGGATCAATACCCACCTGTATATAGTCAGGATCAATACCCACCTGTATATAGTCAGCATCAATACCCACCTGTATATAGTCAGGATCAATACCCACCTGTATGTAGTCAGCATCAATACCCATCTGTATATAGCCAGGATCAATACCCACCTATATATAGTCAACATCAATGCCCACCTGTATATAGTCAGCATCAATACCCACCTATATATAGGCAGCATCAATACCCACCTGTATATAGTCAGGATCAATACCCACCTGTATATAGTCAGGATCAATACCCACCTGTATATAGTCAGGATCAACACCCACCTGTATATATTCAGGATCAATACCCACCTGTATATTGTCAGGATCAATACCCACCTGTATATAATCAGGATCAATACCCACCTGTATATAGTCAGCATCAATACACACCTGTATATAGTCAGGATCAATACCCACCTATATATAGTCAGCATCTATACCCACCTGTATATAGTCAGGATCAATACCCACCTGTATATAGTCAGGATTAATACCCACCTGTATATAGCTGGGATCAACACCCACTTGTATATAGTCAGGATCAATACTCACCTGTATATAGTCAGCATCAATACCCACCTGTATATAGTCAGCATTAATACCCACCTGTATATAGCTAGGATCAACACCCACCTTTATATAGTCAGGATCAATTCCCACCTGTATATAGTCAGGATCAATACCCACCTGTATATAGTCAGGATCAATACCCACCTGTATATAGTCAGCATCAATACCCACCTGTATATAGTCAGGATCAATACCCACCTGTATATAGTCAGGATCAATACCCACCAGTATATAGTCAGGATCAATACCCACCTGTATATAGTCAGCATCAATACCCACCTATATATAGTCAGGATCAATACCCACCTGTATATAATCAGCATCAATACCCACCTGTATATAGCTAGGATCAACACCCACCTTTATATAGTCAGGATCAATACCCACCAGTATATAGTCAGGATCAATACCCACCTGTATATAGTCAGCATCAAAACCCACCTATATATAGTCAGGATCAATACCCACCTGTATATAGTCAGCATCAATACACACCTGTATATAGTCAGGATCAATACCCACCTGTATATAGTCAGCATCAATACCCACCTGTATATAGTCAGGATCAATACCCACCTGTATATAGTCAGGATTAATACCCACCTGTATATAGCTAGGATCAACACCCACTTGTATATAGTCAGGATCAATACTCACCTGTATATAGTCAGCATCAATACCCACCTGTATATAGTCAGGATCAATACCCACCTGTATATAGTCAGGATCAATACCCACCTGTATATAGTCAGGATCAACACCCACCTGTATATATTCAGGATCAATACCCACCTGTATATTGTCAGGATCAATACCCACCTGTATATAATCAGGATCAATACCCACCTGTATATAGTCAGCATCAATACACACCTGTATATAGTCAGGATCAATACCCACCTATATATAGTCAGCATCTATACCCACCTGTATATAGTCAGGATCAATACCCACCTGTATATAGTCAGGATTAATACCCACCTGTATATAGCTAGGATCAACACCCACTTGTATATAGTCAGGATCAATACTCACCTGTATATAGTCAGCATCAATACCCACCTGTATATAGTCAGGATCAATACCCACCTGTATATAGTCAGGATCAATACCCACCTGTATATAGTCAGGATCAACACCCACCTGTATATATTCAGGATCAATACCCACCTGTATATTGTCAGGATCAATACCCACCTGTATATAATCAGGATCAATACCCACCTGTATATAGTCAGCATCAATACACACCTGTATATAGTCAGGATCAATACCCACCTATATATAGTCAGCATCTATACCCACCTGTATATAGTCAGGATCAATACCCACCTGTATATAGTCAGGATCAATACTCACCTGTATATAGTCAGCATCAATACCCACCTGTATATAGTCAGGATCAATACCCACCTGTATAAAGTCAGCATCAATACCCACCTGTATATAGACAGGATCAATACTCACCTGTATATAGTCAGGATCAATACCCACCTGTATAAAGTCTGCATCAATACCCACCTGTATATAGTCAGGATCAACACTCACCTGTATATAGTCAGGAACAATACCCACCTGTATATAGTCAGGATCAATACCCACCTGTATATAGTCAGGATCAATACCCACCTGTATATAGTCAGGATCAATACCCAACTGTATATAGTCAGCATCAATACCCACCTGTATATAGTCGGGATCAATACCCACCTGGATATAGTCAGGATCAATACCCACCTGTATATAGTCAGGATCAATACCCACCTGTATATAGTCAACATCAATACCCACCTGTATATAGTCAGGATCAATACCCACCTGTATATAGTCAGCATCAATACCCACCTGTATATAGTCAGCATCAATACCCATCTGTATATAGTCAGCATCAATACCCACCTGTATATAGTCAGGATCAATACCCACCTGTATATAGTCAGGATCAATACCCACCTGTATATAGTCAGCATCAATACCCACCTGTATATAGTCAGGATCAATACCCACCTGTATGTAGTCAGCATCAATACCCATCTGTATATAGTCAGGATCAATACCCACCTATATATAGTCAACATCAATGCCCACCTGTATATAGTCAGCATCAATACCCACCTATATATAGTCAGCATCAATACCCACCTGTATATAGTCAGGATCAATACCCACCTGTATATAGTCAGGATCAACACCCACCTGTATATAGTCAGGATCAATACCCACCTGTATATAGTCAGCATCAATACCCACCTGTATATAGTCAGGATCAATACCCACCTGTATGTAGTCAGCATCAATACCCATCTGTATATAGCCAGGATCAATACCCACCTATATGTAGTCAACATCAATGCCCACCTGTATATAGTCAGCATCAATACCCACCTATATATAGTCAGCATCAATACACACCTGTATATAGTCAGGATCAATACCCACCTGTATATAGTCAGGATCAATACCCACCTGTATATAGTCAGGATCAACACCCACCTGTATATATTCAGGATCAATACCCAACTGTATCTAGTCAGCATCAATACCCACCTATATATAGTCGGGATCAATACCCACCTGGATATAGTCAGGATCAATACCCACCTGTATATAGTCAGGATCAATACCCACCTGTATATAGTCAACATCAATACCCACCTGTATATAGTCAGGATCAATACCTACCTGTATATAGTCAGCATCAATACCCACCTGTATATAGTCAGCATCAATACCCATCTGTATATAGTCAGCATCAATACCCACCTGTATATAGTCAGGATCAATACCCACCTGTATATAGTCAGCATCAATACCCACCTGTATATAGTCAGCATCAATACCCACCTGTATATAGTCAGGATCAATACCCACCTGTATGTAGTCAGCATCAATACCCATCTGTATATAGCCAGGATCAATACCCACCTATATATAGTCAACATCAATGCCCACCTGTATATAGTCAGCATCAATACCCACCTATATATAGTCAGCATCAATACCCACCTGTATATAATCAGGATCAATGCCCACCTGTATATAGTCAGCATCAATACCCACCTGTATATAGTCAGGATCAACACTCACCTGAATATAGTCAGGAACAATACCCACCTGTATATAGTCAGGATCAATACCCACCTGTATATAGTCAGCATCAATACCCACCTGTATATAGTCAGGATCAATACCCACCTGTATATAGTCAGCATCAATACCCACCTGTATATAGTCAGGATCAATACCCACCTGTATATAGTCAGGATTAATACCCACCTGTATATAGCTAGGATCAACACCCACTTGTGTATAGTCAGGATCAATACTCACCTGTATATAGTCAGCATCAATACCCACCTGTATATAGTCAGGATCAATACCCACCTGTATATAGTCAGGATCAATACCCACCTGTATATAGTCAGGATCAACTCCCACCTGTATATATTCAGGATCAATACCCACCTGTATATTGTCAGGATCAATACCCACCTGTATATCATCAGGATCAATACACACCTGTATATAGTCAGCATCAATACACACCTGTATATAGTCAGGATCAATACCCACCTATATATAGTCAGCATCTATACCCACCTGTATATAGTCAGGATCAATACCCACCTGTATATAGTCAGGATTAATACCCACCTGTATATAGCTAGGATCAACACCCACTTGTATATAGTCAGGATCAATACTCACCTGTATATAGTCAGCATCAATACCCACCTGTATATAGTCAGGATCAATACCCACCTGTATATAGTCAGGATCAATACCCACCTGTATATAGTCAGGATCAACACCCACCTGTATATATTCAGGATCAATACCCACCTGTATATTGTCAGGATCAATACCCACCTGTATATAATCAGGATCAATACCCACCTGTATATAGTCAGCATCAATACACACCTGTATATAGTCAGGATCAATACCCACCTATATATAGTCAGCATCTATACCCACCTGTATATAGTCAGGATCAATACCCACCTGTATATAGTCAGGATCAATACTCACCTGTATATAGTCAGCATCAATACCCACCTGTATATAGTCAGGATCAATACCCACCTGTATAAAGTCAGCATCAATACCCACCTGTATATAGACAGGATCAATACTCACCTGTATATAGTCAGGATCAACACTCACCTGTATATAGTCAGGAACAATACCCACCTGTATATAGTCAGGATCAATACCCACCTGTATAGAGTCAGGATCAACACCCACCTGTATATAGTCAGGATCAATACCCACCAGTATATTTTCAGGATCAATACCCACCTGTATATAGTCAGGATCAATACTCACCTGTATCTCGTCAGGATCAATACCCACCTGTATATAGTCAGGATCAATACCCACCTGTATATAGTCAGCATCAATACCCACCTGTATATAGTCAGGATCAACACCCACCTGTATATAGTCAGGATCAATACCCACCTGTATATTCTCAGGATCAATACCCACCTGTATATAGTCAGAATCAATACTCACCTGTATATAGTCAGGATCAATACCCACCTGGGCACAGTCAGGGTCAATACCCACCTGTATATAGTCAGGATCAATACCCACCTGTATATATTCAGCATCAATACCCACCTGTATATAGTCAGCATCAATACCCACCTGTATATAGTCAGCATCAATACCCACCTGTATATAGTCAGGATCAATACCCACCTGTACACAGTCAGGGTCAATACCCACCTGTATATTGTCAGGATCAATACCCACCTGTATATAGTCAGCATCAATACCCACCTGTATATAGTCGGGATCAATACACACCTGTAAATAGTCGGGATCAATACCCACCTGTATATAG
Organism: Scyliorhinus torazame; assembly: GCF_047496885.1. NCBI lineage: Eukaryota > Metazoa > Chordata > Chondrichthyes > Carcharhiniformes > Scyliorhinidae > Scyliorhinus > Scyliorhinus torazame. The sequence continues at coordinate 18,267,839 of NC_092715.1, forward strand.
TCAGGATCAATACCCACCTGTATATAGTCAGCATCAATACCCACCTGTATATAGTCAGCATCAATACCCACCTGTATATAGTAAGGATCAACACCCACCTGTATATAGTCAGGATCAATACCCACCTGTATATTGTCAGGATCAATACCCACCTGTATATAATCAGGATCAATACCCACCTGTATATAGTCAGCATCAATACCCACCTGTATATAGTCAGGATCAATACCCACCTGTATATAGTCAGGATCAATACTCACCTGTATATAGACAGCATCAATACCCACCTGTACATAGTCAGGATCAATACCCACCTGTATGAAGTCAGCATCAATACCCACCTGTATATAGTCAGGATCAATACTCACCTGTATATAGTCAGGATCAATACCCACCTGTATATAGTCAGGATCAATACCCACCTGTATATTTTCAGGATCAATACCCACCTATATATAGTCAGCATCAATACCCACCTGTATATAGTCAGCATCAATACCCACCTGTATATAGTCAGGATCAATACCCACCTGTATATAGTCAGCATCAAAACCCACCTATATATAGTCAGGATCAATACCCACCTGTATATAGTCAGGATCAATACCCACCTGTATATAGTCAGGATCAATACCCACCTGTATATAGTCAGGATCAACACCCACCTGTATATATTCAGGATCAATACCCACCTGTATATTTTCAGGATCAATACCCACCTCTATATAGTCAGCATCAATACCCACCTGTATATAGTCAGGATCAATACCCACCTATATATAGTCAGCATCAATACTCACCTGTATATAGACAGCATCAATACCCACCTGTATATAGTCAGGATCAATACCCACCTGTATGAAGTCAGCATCAATACCCACCTGTATATAGTCAGGATCAATACTCACCTGTATATAGTCAGGATCAATACCCACCTGTATATAGTCAGGATCAATACCCACCTGTATATTTTCAGGATCAATACCCACCTATATATAGTCAGCATCAATACCCACCTGTATATAGTCAGCATCAATACCCACCTGTATATAGTCAGGATCAATACCCACCTGTATATAGTCAGCATCAAAACCCACCTATATATAGTCAGGATCAATACCCACCTGTATATAGTCAGCATCAATAACCACCTGTATATAGTCAGGATCAATACCCACCTGTATATAGTCAGCATCAATACCCACCTGTATATAGTCAGGATCAATACCCACCTGTATATAGTCAGGATCAATACCCACCTGTATATAGTCAGGATCAACACCCACCTGTATATATTCTGGATCAATACCCACCTGTATATTTTCAGGATCAATACCCACCTGTATATAATCAGGATCAATACCCACCTGTATATAGTCAGCATCAATACACACCTGTATATAGTCAGGATCAATACCCACCTATATATAGTCAGCATCTATACCCACCTGTATATAGTCAGGATCAATACCCACCTGTATATAGTCAGGATTAATACCCACCTGTATATAGCTAGGATCAACACCCACTTGTATATAGTCAGGATCAATACTCACCTGTATATAGTCAGCATCAATACCCACCTGTATATAGTCAGGATCAATACCCACCTGTATATAGTCAGGATCAATACCCACCTGTATATAGTCAGGATCAACACCCACCTGTATATATTCAGGATCAATACCCACCTGTATATTGTCAGGATCAATACCCACCTGTATATTTTCAGGATCAATACCCACCAAATATAGTCAGCATCTATACCCACCTGTATATAGTCAGGATCAATACCCACCTGTATATAGTCAGGATCAATACTCACCTGTATATAGTCAGCATCAATACCCACCTGTATATAGTCAGGATCAATACCCACCTGTATAAAGTCAGCATCAATACCCACCTGTATAAAGTCAGCATCAATACCCACCTGTATATAGTCAGGATCAACACTCACCTGTATATAGTCAGGAACAATACCCACCTGTATATAGTCAGGATCAATACCCACCTGTATATAGTCAGGATCAATACCCACCTGTATATAGTCAGGATCAATACCCAACTGTATATAGTCAGCATCAATACCCACCTATATATAGTCGGGATCAATACCCACCTGGATATAGTCAGGATCAATACCCACCTGTATATAGTCAGGATCAATACCCACCTGTATATAGTCAGCATCAATACCCACCTGTATATAGTCAGGATCAATATCCACCTGTATGTAGTCAGCATCAATACCCATCTGTATATAGCCAGGATCAATACCCACCTATATATAGTCAACATCAATGCCCACCTGTATATAGTCAGCATCAATACCCACCTATATATAGTCAGCATCAATACCCACCTGTATATAGTGAGGATCAATACCCACCTGTATATAGTCAGGATCAATACCCACCTGTATATAGTCAGGATCAACACCCACCTGTATATATTCAGGATCAATACCCACCTGTATATTGTCAGGATCAATACCCACCTGTATATAATCAGGATCAATACCCACCTGTATATAGTCAGCATCAATACACACCTGTATATAGTCAGGATCAATACCCACCTATATATAGTCAGCATCTATACCCACCTGTATATAGTCAGGATCAATACCCACCTGTATATAGTCAGGATTAATACCCACCTGTATATAGCTGGGATCAACACCCACTTGTATATAGTCAGGATCAATACTCACCTGTATATAGTCAGCATCAATACCCACCTGTATATAGTCAGCATTAATACCCACCTGTATATAGCTAGGATCAACACCCACCTTTATATAGTCAGGATCAATTCCCACCTGTATATAGTCAGGATCAATACCCACCTGTATATAGTCAGGATCAATACCCACCTGTATATAGTCAGCATCAATACCCACCTGTATATAGTCAGCATCAATACCCACCTGTATATAGTCAGGATCAATACCCACCTGTATATAGTCAGGATCAATACCCACCAGTATATAGTCAGGATCAATACCCACCTGTATATAGTCAGCATCAATACGCACCTATATATAGTCAGGATCAATACCCACCTGTATATAATCAGCATCAATACCCACCTGTATATAGCTAGGATCAACACCCACCTTTATATAGTCAGGATCAATACCCACCAGTATATAGTCAGGATCAATACCCACCTGCATATAGTCAGCATCAAAACCCACCTATATATAGTCAGGATCAATACCCACCTGTATATAGTCAGCATCAATACACACCTGTATATAGTCAGGATCAATACCCACCTGTATATAGTCAGCATCAATACCCACCTGTATATAGTCAGGATCAATACCCACCTGTATATAGTCAGGATTAATACCCACCTGTATATAGCTAGGATCAACACCCACTTGTATATAGTCAGGATCAATACTCACCTGTATATAGTCAGCATCAATACCCACCTGTATATAGTCAGGATCAATACCCACCTGTATATAGTCAGGATCAATACCCACCTGTATATAGTCAGGATCTACACCCACCTGTATATATTCAGGATCAATACCCACCTGTATATTGTCAGGATCAATACCCACCTGTATATAATCAGGATCAATACCCACCTGTATATAGTCAGCATCAATACACACCTGTATATAGTCAGGATCAATACCCACCTATATATAGTCAGCATCTATACCCACCTGTATATAGTCAGGATCAATACCCACCTGTATATAGTCAGGATTAATACCCACCTGTATATAGCTAGGATCAACACCCACTTGTATATAGTCAGGATCAATACTCACCTGTATATAGTCAGCATCAATACCCACCTGTATATAGTCAGGATCAATACCCACCTGTATATAGTCAGGATCAATACCCACCTGTATATAGTCAGGATCAACACCCACCTGTATATATTCAGGATCAATACCCACCTGTATATTGTCAGGATCAATACCCACCTGTATATAATCAGGATCAATACCCACCTGTATATAGACAGCATCAATACACACCTGTATATAGTCAGGATCAATACCCACCTATATATAGTCAGCATCTATACCCACCTGTATATAGTCAGGATCAATACCCACCTGTATATAGTCAGGACCAATACTCACCTGTATATAGTCAGCATCAATACCCACCTGTATATAGTCAGGATCAATACCCACCTGTATAAAGTCAGCATCAATACCCACCTGTATATAGACAGGATCAATACTCACCTGTATATAGTCAGGATCAATACCCACCTGTATAAAGTCAGCATCAATACCCACCTGTATATAGTCAGGATCAACACTCACCTGTATATAGTCAGGAACAATACCCACCTGTATATAGTCAGGATCAATACCCACCTGTATATAGTCAGGATCAATACCCACCTGTATATAGTCAGGATCAATACCCAACTGTATATAGTCAGCATCAATACCCACCTGTATATAGTCGGGATCAATACCCACCTGGATATAGTCAGGATCAATACCCACCTGTATATAGTCAGGATCAATACCCACCTGTATATAGTCAACATCAATACCCACCTGTATATAGTCAGGATCAATACCCACCTGTATATAGTCAGCATCAATACCCACCTGTATATAGTCAGCATCAATACCCATCTGTATATAGTCAGCATCAATACCCACCTGTATATAGTCAGGATCAATACCCACCTGTATATAGACAGGATCAATACCCACCTGTATATAGTCAGCATCAATACCCACCTGTATATAGTCAGGATCAATACCCACCTGTATGTAGTCAGCATCAATACCCATCTGTATATAGTCAGGATCAATACCCACCTATATATAGTCAACATCAATGCCCACCTGTATATAGTCAGCATCAATACCCACCTATATATAGTCAGCATCAATACCCACCTGTATATAGTCAAGATCAATACCCACCTGTATATAGTCAGGATCAACACCCACCTGTATATAGTCAGGATCAATACCCACCTGTATATAGTCAGCATCAATACCCACCTGTATATAGTCAGGATCAATACCCACCTGTATATAGTCAGGATCAACACCCACCTCTATATAGTCAGGATCAATACCCACCTGTATATAGTCAGCATCAATACCCACCTGTATATAGTCAGGATCAATACCCACCTGTATATAGTCAGCATCAATACCCATCTGTATATAGCCAGGATCAATACCCACCTATATATAGTCAACATCAATGCCCACCTGTATATAGTCAGCATCAATACCCACCTATATATAGTCAGCATCAATACCCACCTGTATATAGTCAGGATCAATACCCACCTGTATATTGTCAGGATCAATACCCACCTGTATATAGTCAGGATCAACACCCACCTGTATATATTCAGGATCAATACCCAACTGTATCTAGTCAGCATCAATACCCACCTATATATAGTCGGGATCAATACCCACCTGGATATAGTCAGGATCAATACCCACCTGTATATAGTCAGGATCAATACCCACCTGTATATAGTCAACATCAATACCCACCTGTATATAGTCAGGATCAATACCCACCTGTATATAGTCAGCATCAATACCCACCTGTATATAGTCAGCATCAATACCCATCTGTATATAGTCAGCATCAATACCCACCTGTATATAGTCAGGATCAATACCCACCTGTATATAGTCAGGATCAATACCCACCTGTATATAGTCAGCATCAATACCCACCTGTATATAGTCAGGATCAATACCCACCTGTATGTAGTCAGCATCAATACCCATCTGTATATAGCCAGGATCAATACCCACCTATATATAGTCAACATCAATGCCCACCTGTATATAGTCAGCATCAATACCCACCTATATATAGTCAGCATCAATACCCACCTGTATATAGTCAGGATCAATGCCCACCTGTATATAGTCAGCATCAATACCCACCTGTATATAGTCAGGATCAACACTCACCTGTATATAGTCAGGAACAATACCCACCTGTATATAGTCAGGATCAATACCCACCTGTATATAGTCAGCATCAATACCCACCTGTATATAGTCAGGATCAATACCCACCTGTATATAGTCAGCATCAATACCCACCTGTATATAGTCAGGATCAATACCCACCTGTATATAGTCAGGATTAATACCCACCTGTATATAGCTAGGATCAACACCCACTTGTATATAGTCAGGATCAATACTCACCTGTATATAGTCAGCATCAATACCCACCTGTATATAGTCAGGATCAATACCCACCTGTATATAGTCAGGATCAATACCCACCTGTATATAGTCAGGATCAACACCCACCTGTATATATTCAGGATCAATACCCACCTGTATATTGTCACGATCAATACCCACCTGTATATCATCAGGATCAATACCCACCTGTATATAGTCAGCATCAATACACACCTGTATATAGTCAGGATCAATACCCACCTGTATATAGTCAGGATTAATACCCTCCTGTATATAGCTAGGATCAACACCCACTTGTATATAGTCAGGATCAATACTCACCTGTATATAGTCAGCATCAATACCCACCTGTATATAGTCAGGATCAATACCCACCTGTATATAGTCAGGATCAATACCCACCTGTATATAGTCAGGATCAACACCCACCTGTATATATTCAGGATCAATACCCACCTGTATATTGTCAGGATCAATACCCACCTGTATATAATCAGGATCAATACCCACCTGTATATAGTCAGCATCTATACCCACCTGTATATAGTCAGGATCAATACTCACCTGTATATAGTCAGGATCAATACTCACCTGTATATAGTCAGCATCAATACCCACCTGTATATAGTCAGGATCAATACCCACCTGTATAAAGTCAGCATCAATACCCACCTGTATATAGACAGGATCAATACTCACCTGTATATAGTCAGGATCAATACCCACCTGTATAAAGTCAGCATCAATACCCACCTGTATATAGTCAGGATCAACACTCACCTGTATATAGTCAGGAACAATACCCACCTGTATATAGTCAGGATCAATACCCACCTGTATAGAGTCAGGATCAACACCCACCTGTATATAGTCAGGATCAATACCCACCAGTATATTTTCAGGATCAATACCCACCTGTATATAGTCAGGATCAATACTCACCTGTATCTCGTCAGGATCAATACCCACCTGTATATAGTCAGGATCAATACCCACCTGTATATAGTCAGCATCAATACCCACCTGTATATAGTCAGGATCAACACCCACCTGTATATAGTCAGGATCAATACCCACCTGTATATTCTCAGGATCAATACCCACCTGTATATAGTCAGAATCAATACTCACCTGTATATAGTCAGGATCAATACCCACCTGTACACAGTCAGGGTCAATACCCACCTGTATATAGTCAGGATCAATACCCACCTGTATATATTCAGCATCAATACCCACCTGTATATAGTCAGCATCAATACCCACCTGTATATAGTCAGCATCAATACCCACCTGTATATAGTCAGGATCAATACCCACCTGTACACAGTCAGGGTCAATACCCACCTGTTTATTGTCAGGATCAATACCCACCTGTATATAGTCAGCATCAATACCCACCTGTATATAGTCGGGATCAATACACACCTGTAAATAGTCGGGATCAATACCCACCTGTATATAGTCAGGATCAATACCCACCTGTATATAGTCAGCATCAATACCCACCTGTATATAGTCAGGATCAATACCCACCTGTATATTGTCAGGATCAATACCCACCTGTATATAATCAGGATCAATACCCACCTGTATATAGTCAGCATCAATACCCACCTGTATATAGTCAGGATCAATACCCACCTATATATAGTCAGCATCAATACCCACCTGTATATAGTCAGGATCAATACCCACCTGTATATAGTCAGGATCAATACTCACCTGTATATAGACAGCATCAATACCCACCTGTATATAGTCAGGATCAATACCCACCTGTATGAAGTCAGCATCAATACCCACCTGTATATAGTCAGGATCAATACTCACCTGTATATAGTCAGGATCAATACCCACCTGTATATAGTCAGGATCAATACCCACCTGTATATTTTCAGGATCAATACCCACCTATATATAGTCAGCATCAATACCCACCTGTATATAGTCAGCATCAATACCCACCTGTATATAGTCAGGATCAATACCCACCTGTATATAGTCAGCATCAAAACCCACCTATATATAGTCAGGATCAATACCCACCTGTATATAGTTAGCATCAATAACCACCTGTATATAGTCAGGATCAATACCCACCTGTATATAGTCAGCATCAATACCCACCTGTATATAGTCAGGATCAATACCCACCTGTATATAGTCAGGATTAATACCCACCTGTATATAGCTAGGATCAACACCCACTTGTATATAGTCAGGATCAATACTCACCTGTATATAGTCAGCATCAATACCCACCTGTATATAGTCAGGATCAATACCCACCTGTATATAGTCAGGATCAATACCCACCTGTATATAGTCAGGATCAACACCCACCTGTATATATTCAGGATCAATACCCACCTGTATATTGTCAGGATCAATACCCACCTGTATATAATCAGGATCAATACCCACCTGTATATAGTCAGCATCAATACACACCTGTATATAGTCAGGATCAATACCCACCTATATATAGTCAGCATCTATACCCACCTGTATATAGTCAGGATCAATACCCACCTGTATATAGTCAGGATCAATACTCACCTGTATATAGTCAGCATCAATACCCACCTGTATATAGTCAGGATCAATACCCACCTGTATAAAGTCAGCATCAATACCCACCTGTATATAGTCAGGATCAACACTCACCTGTATATAGTCAGGAACAATACCCACCTGTATATAGTCAGGATCAATACCCACCTGTATAGAGTCAGGATCAACACCCACCTGTATATAGTCAGGATCAATACCCACCAGTATATTTTCAGGATCAATACCCACCTGTATATAGTCAGGATCAATACTCACCTGTATCTCGTCAGGATCAATACCCACCTGTATATAGTCAGGATCAATACCCACCTGTATATAGTCAGCATCAATACCCACCTGTATATAGTCAGGATCAACACCCACCTGTATATAGTCAGGATCAATACCCACCTGTATATTCTCAGGATCAATACCCACCTGTATATAGTCAGCATCAATACTCACCTGTATATAGTCAGGATCAATACCCACCTGTATATATTCAGCATCAATACCCACCTGTATATAGTCAGCATCAATACCCACCTGTATATAGTCAGGATCAACACCCACCTGTATATAGTCAGGATCAATACCCACCTGTATAAAGTCAGCATCAATACCCACCTGTATATAGTCAGGATCAACACTCACCTGTATATAGTCAGGAACAATACCCACCTGTATATAGTCAGGATCAATACCCACCTGGACACAGTCAGGGTCAATACCCACCTGTATATAGTCAGGATCAATACCCACCTGTATATATTCAGCATCAATACCCACCTGTATATAGTCAGCATCAATACCCACCTGTATATAGTCAGCATCAATACCCACCTGTATATAATCAGGATCAATACCCACCTGTACACAGTCAGGGTCAATACCCACCTGTATATTGTCAGGATCAATACCCACCTGTATATATCAGCATCAATACCCACCTGTATATTGTCAGGATCAATACCCACCTGTATATATCAGCATCAATACCCACCTGTATATAGTCAGGATCAATACCCACCTGTATATAGTCAGGATCAATACCCACCTGTATATAGTCAGCATCAATACCCATCTGTATATAGTCAGGATCAATACCCACCTATATATAGTCAGCATCAATACCCACCTGTATATAGTCAGGATCAATACCCACCTGTATATAGTCAGGATCAATACTCACCTGTATATAGACAGCATCAATACCCACCTGTATATAGTCAGGATCAATACCCACCTGTATGAAGTCAGCATCAATACCCACCTGTATATAGTCAGGATCAATACTCACCTGTATATAGTCAGGATCAATACCCACCTGTATCTAGTCAGGATCAATACCCACCTGTATATTTTCAGGATCAATACCCAGCTATATATAGTCAGCATCAATACCCACCTGTATATAGTCAGGATCAATACCCACCTGTATATAGTCAGGATCAATACCCACCTGTATATAGTCAGGATCAATACTCACCTGTATATAGTCAGCATCAATACCCACCTGTATATAGTCAGGATCAATACCCACCTGTATAAAGTCAGCATCAATACCCACCTGTATATAGTCAGGATCAACACTCACCTGTATATAGTCAGGAACAATACCCACCTGTATATAGTCAGGATTAATACCCACCTGTATATAGTCAGGATCAACACCCACCTGTATATAGTCAGGATCAATACCCACCTGTATATTTTCAGGACCAATACCCACCTGTATATAGTCAGGATCAATACTCACCTGTATATAGTCAGGATCAATACCCACCTGTATATAGTCAGGATCAATACCCACCTGTATATAGTCAGCATCAATACCCACCTGTATATAGTCAGGATCAACACCCACCTGTATATAGTCAGGATCAATACTCACCTGCATATTCTCAGGATCAATACCCACCTGTATATAGTTAGGATCAATACTCACCTGTATATAGTCAGGATCAATACCCACCTGTACACAGTCAGGGTCAATACCCACCTGTATATAGTCAGGATCAATACCCACCTGTATATAGTCAGCATCAATACCCACCTGTATATAGTCAGCATCAATACCCACCTGTATATAGTCAGCATCAATACCCACCTGTATATCGTCAGGATCAATACCCACCTGTACACAGTCAGGGTCAATACCCACCTGTATATTGTCAGGATCAATACCCACCTGTATATAGTCAGCATTAATACCCACCTGTATATAGTCGGGATCAATACACACCTGTAAATAGTCGGGATCACTACCCACCTGTATATAGTCAGGATCAATACCCACCTGTATATAGTCAGGATCAACACCCACCTGTATATATTCAGGATCAATACCCACCTGTATATTGTCAGGATCAATACCCACCTGTATATAATCAGGATCAATACCCACCTGTATATAGTCAGCATCAATACACACCTGTATATAGTCAGGATCAATACCCACCTATATATAGTCAGCATCTATACCCACCTGTATATAGTCAGGATCAATACTCACCTGTATATAGTCAGGATCAATACTCACCTGTATATAGTCAGCATCAATACCCACCTGTATATAGTCAGGATCAATACCCACCTGTATAAAGTCAGCATCAATACCCACCTGTATATAGACAGGATCAATACTCACCTGTATATAGTCAGGATCAATACCCACCTGTATAAAGTCAGCATCAATACCCACCTGTATATAGTCAGGATCAACACTCACCTGTATATAGTCAGGAACAATACCCACCTGTATATAGTCAGGATCAATACCCACCTGTATAGAGTCAGGATCAACACCCACCTGTATATAGTCAGGATCAATACCCACCAGTATATTTTCAGGATCAATACCCACCTGTATATAGTCAGGATCAATACTCACCTGTATCTCGTCAGGATCAATACCCACCTGTATATAGTCAGGATCAATACCCACCTGTATATAGTCAGCATCAATACCCACCTGTATATAGTCAGGATCAACACCCACCTGTATATAGTCAGGATCAATACCCACCTGTATATTCTCAGGATCAATACCCACCTGTATATAGTCAGCATCAATACTCACCTGTATATAGTCAGGATCAATACCCACCTGTATATATTCAGCATCAATACCCACCTGTATATAGTCAGCATCAATACCCACCTGTATATAGTCAGGATCAACACCCACCTGTATATAGTCAGGATCAATACCCACCTGTATAAAGTCAGCATCAATACCCACCTGTATATAGTCAGGATCAACACTCACCTGTATATAGTCAGGAACAATACCCACCTGTATATAGTCAGGATCAATACCCACCTGGACACAGTCAGGGTCAATACCCACCTGTATATAGTCAGGATCAATACCCACCTGTATATATTCAGCATCAATACCCACCTGTATATAGTCAGCATCAATACCCACCTGTATATAGTCAGCATCAATACCCACCTGTATATAGTCAGGATCAATACCCACCTGTACACAGTCAGGGTCAATACCCACCTGTATATTGTCAGGATCAATACCCACCTGTATATATCAGCATCAATACCCACCTGTATATAGTCGGGATCAATACACACCTGTAAATAGTCGGGATCAATACCCACCTGTATATAGTCAGGATCAATACCCGCCTGTAAATAGTCAGCATCAATACCCACCTGTATATAGTCAGCATCAATACCCACCTGTATATAGTCAGGATCAACACCCACCTGTATATAGTCAGGATCAATACCCACCTGTATATTGTCAGGATCAATACCCACCTGTATATAATCAGGATCAATACCCACCTGTATATAGTCAGCATCAATACCCATCTGTATATAGTCAGGATCAATACCCACCTATATATAGTCAGCATCAATACCCACCTGTATATAGTCAGGATCAATACCCACCTGTATATAGTCAGGATCAATACTCACCTGTATATAGACAGCATCAATACCCACCTGTATATAGTCAGGATCAATACCCACCTGTATGAAGTCAGCATCAATACCCACCTGTATATAGTCAGGATCAATACTCACCTGTATATAGTCAGGATCAATACCCACCTGTATCTAGTCAGGATCAATACCCACCTGTATATTTTCAGGATCAATACCCAGCTATATATAGTCAGCATCAATACCCACCTGTATATAGTCAGGATCAATACCCACCTGTATATAGTCAGGATCAATACCCACCTGTATATAGTCAGGATCAATACTCACCTGTATATAGTCAGCATCAATACCCACCTGTATATAGTCAGGATCAATACCCACCTGTATAAAGTCAGCATCAATACCCACCTGTATATAGTCAGGATCAACACTCACCTGTATATAGTCAGGAACAATACCCACCTGTATATAGTCAGGATTAATACCCACCTGTATATAGTCAGGATCAACACCCACCTGTATATAGTCAGGATCAATACCCACCTGTATATTTTCAGGACCAATACCCACCTGTATATAGTCAGGATCAATACTCACCTGTATATAGTCAGGATCAATACCCACCTGTATATAGTCAGGATCAACACCCACCTGTATATAGTCAGGATCAATACTCACCTGCATATTCTCAGGATCAATACCCACCTGTATATAGTTAGGATCAATACTCACCTGTATATAGTCAGGATCAATACCCACCTGTACACAGTCAGGGTCAATACCCACCTGTATATAGTCAGGATCAATACCCACCTGTATATAGTCAGCATCAATACCCACCTGTATATAGTCAGCATCAATACCCACCTGTATATAGTCAGCATCAATACCCACCTGTATATCGTCAGGATCAATACCCACCTGTACACAGTCAGGGTCAATACCCACCTGTATATTGTCAGGATCAATACCCACCTGTATATAGTCAGCATTAATACCCACCTGTATATAGTCGGGATCAATACACACCTGTAAATAGTCGGGATCACTACCCACCTGTATATAGTCAGGATCAATACCCACCTGTATATAGTCAGGATCAACACTCGCCTCTGCGTAATTGGATGATCTATTCACCCCGCCCTCTGTGTTTTATAATTCCACTCCTATTAACTGTTACTTGGTGTCGTGTTATTAACCCTGGGGTAACACGGACTGCAACTGGATGCAGTAAGACTGTAAAGCAGACACCAAATTTAGATGTTGGTTCAATAGGGTTTATTGCACTTCTGTAACTCGGCACACATCTTGCTGTGGGTTGTCACTCTACTGCTCTAAGTCTACTAACTCTAACTATCTAGAACAGGCTAGCCCTGAGACTCGTGTAGAAGGTGCTCACTAATATATGCACCCTGACTGTCACTACAGTTGTCACCAGTAGAAAGAGGTGGATTGCTGATGCCTTGTGTGTTTTATAGTGGGAAGCCCCCCTCTAGTGTTCTGTCTAGTGATTGGTTGTGTTCTGTCCTGTGTGTTGATTGGCTAACCTGTGTGTCTATCACTGCCTGTCTTTATCTCACGATGTGTATGAGTGCATATTATGACATCCCCCCTTTTAAAAACAATTTTTTTGGTTGCTTAGAGCATGTACGACATATTTACATATATAACTATTTACAGTGAGTGAATGCAGATGTACATGTAAGGTGGCTAGCGTGCAGATACAAAACAATCTGTACAAAAGAAATGTCTATAAGTCCAATCTCTGGGGCTGGCGTCCGATCCGTGTCGAACGCCAGAGAGGTGGAGGGGTGGACGACGGCGCCTTGACAGGCGGAATTGCAGCCATAGTGGTGGCCTCGTGGAGCGAGATGTCCAGAGAAGGCATAACGACATCTGGAAAAGTGAGATTCGGTGGTAGGCAGGCAAATTTGCATAGAGCCCGTCTGTTGCGCCTGACAATGGAGCCATCAGCCATGCGAACGACAAACGTCTGGGAGCAGCCTGTTGAACAACAACAGCTGGAGCTGACCAGCCTCCATCAGGTAACTTGATGCAAAAAGCACCTTCCGGAGAGAGCACAGGCAGATCAGTAGCATGAGCATCGTACGTCAGCTTTGCCCGGATTCTGAGTTGCTGCACCGATTGCAGCACAGGGAGGTGATCCAGGTCTGCTAAATGAATGGCCGGAACAGTCGTCCACAGGTCACGATTCATAAGGAGTTGTGCTGGAGACATGCTGGTGGACAGAGGGGTTTCTCTGTACGCCAACAGCGCAAGGTTAAAGTCAGAATTGGGGGCTGGTTTAGCACACTGGGCTAAATCACTGGCTTTTAAAGCAGACCAAGGCAGGGCAGCAGCACGGTTCAATTCCCGTACCATCCTCCCCGAACAGGCGCCGGAATGTGGCGACTAGGGGCTTTTAACAGTAACTTCATTGAAGCCTACTTGTGACAATCAGCGATTTTCATTTCATTCATTTTCATTTTCAGAAGCTGAGTCCGCAAGCTTGCAGAGCAATTGCTTCACGATATGGACTCCTTTTTTGACACTCCCGGTAGATTGCTGGTAATGCGGGCTGGAGGTGGTGTGCTTGAATTGATACAGCTTTGCGAAGTTGGACCACTCTTGGCTGTGGAAGCAGGGACCTTTGTCGCTCATGACATTGAGCAGAATACCATGCCTGGAAAATGTCTCCTTGCAGGCCTTGGTGACTGTCCTTGATGTGAGGTCGGACGGTTTCACCACTGATGTGTTGGGTAGGCTGGGTCGATGTGGACTGCACTTGATGCAGTGTAGCGAGAGACAGACCTCCAACACTTGATAAATGCAACACGATTTTATTTAACATCTAAACTATTATACATGTTCAACTGTGGGTTGACACTATGCTGACTTGACTGGAGACCTGATACTAGCCTAACCAGACTTACTAGCTACCACATGGTGTTTGCACTGGCCAGCTCACTAACTCTGACTGTCTCAGAGGCTGGGTCCCGAGAGAGCGGGAAAACTGGTGCCCTCTGGCTTTATAGTGGTCGCGTCCTGTCTGGTGATTGGCTGCTCTGTTCTGTGTGCTTACTGGTCATCCTATGTGTCAATCACTGCCTGTCTGCACTCCATTGTATACAGAGATGTATATTATGACAACCACTTCTGGGTAGTTCGAAAAGTAATCGATAATGAGCACATAGTCACGCCCATTGGCGTGAAAAAGGTAGATTCCCACCTTAGACCACGGACAGGTCACGATCTCGTGTTGCTGGAGTATTTCCTTAAGCAGGCTGGAAACATTGGGAGGTGGCACAATTGAGGACCATGTTGGAAATGTCCTGGTTGATTTCAGGCCAATAGGCAGCCTGCGCCTGCATTTCTCGACACCGAGGTGTCCCTCGTGGATCTGTCTGAGCACTAAGCTCTGGAGGCTGCGAGGAATAACAATGCGATCGTGCTTGAGGAGGATCCCCTCGACAACTGTTAGGTCGTCCTTGACATTAAAGAACTGCAGGCACTGCCCCTTCTGCCAACCATTTGCAAGGTGATGCATGACCTATTGCAGAAGAGGATCCTTGGCAGTCTCTTGTCGAATGTTGACCACTCGTTCGTCTGAGGCCGGGAGGTTGCTGGCACACAGTTGCACCTGTGCCTCAATGTGGCGGATGAGGTCGACCTGTTCACAGGGCGAGGTTATGGCGCGCGACAGGGCGTCCGCAACGATTAGCCCATAACACGGTGTGCAAACCGGGACTGGTTTAGCACACAGGGCTAAATAGCTGGCTTTTAAAGCAGACCAAGGCAGGCCAGTAGCATGGTTTAATTCCCGTACCAGCCTCCCCGAACAGGCGCCGGAATGTGGCGACTAGGGGCTTTTCACAGTAACTTTATTTGAAGCCTACTTGTGACAATAAACGATTTTCATTTCATTTCATTTCAAACCAGCTCGAAATCATACCTGCGGGGACGAAGGAGAATGCGCTGAAGCCTGGGCGTCATGTCATTCAAGTCCTTGTGAATGATATGGACTAAGGGTCTGTGGTCAGTCTCTACTGCGAAGGTTGGTAGACCGTAGACGTAGTCATGGAACTTTACAATGCCGGTTAGGAGGCCCAGGCACTCTTTTTTAATCTGAGCATACCTCTGCTTAGCGGAAGTCATTTCCCTTTGATGCATAGGCCACTGGCGCCCAGGACGAGGAGTCATCCTTCTGGAGGAGCACCGCACCAATGCTGTCATGGCTGGCGATCGTGGAGATTTCCGTGTCCCTCTCTGGGTCAAAGAACGCGAGTACCGGAGCAGTGGTGAACTTTGCCTTTAACTCGAGCCACTCTGCTCGATGTGCGGGTAGCCACTGGAAGGCCGTTGACTTCTTCACCAGATGCCTGAGAGCCGTGGTGTGTGATGCGAGGTTGGGAATGAACTTCCCCCAAAAGTTAACCATGCCGAGGAAGCGTAGGACCGCCTTCTTATCTTCCGGGGTCTTCATGGTGGTGACGGCCTTGACTTTGCCTGAGTCTCGTTGCACGCCCTGCTGGGATATTTGATCGCCCAGAAACTTGATTGATGACATGCCAAAGGAGCGTTTGGCCTTGTTCAACTTGAAGCCGTTTGCATGGATGCGTTGAAAGACCTGTTTGAGACGGGACGTGTGTTCCTCTGGGGTCAAGGACCATATGATCACATCATCAACATAGACCCGCACACCCTCAATGCCCTCCAGCATCTGCTCCATGATCCTGTGAAAGATTTCAGAGGCTGAAACAATACCAAACGGCATGCGATTGTAGCAGTACCTTTCGAAAGGTGTATTAAACGTGCAGAGCTTCCTGCTGGACTCGTCCAGTTGTATCTGCCAGAAGCTACGCGATGCATCGAGTTTCATGAAGAATTGGGCGTGTGCCATCTCACTGGTTAGCCCCTCCCGCTTCGGGATCGGTCAGTGTTCCCGCATGATTTTCCGATTGAGATCCTTGGGATCTTTACATATGCGCAATTCTCCTGAGGGTTTCTTCACACAGACCATCGAGCTGACCCAGTCAGTCGGTTCCGTCACTTTGGAGATGATACCCTGGTCTTGGAGCTCCTGTAGCTGTGCCTTTAAACGTTCCTTCAGAGGAGCCGGCACCCAGCGTGGTGCATGGATTACAGGCGTGGCATCAGGCCTGAGTAAGATTTTGTAGCAGTACGGCAGCGTACCCATCCCACTGAACACATCCGGGTATTGTGACAGGATTTCGTCAATGTTAGCCTGAAGATTCACATTGGCAGAGGACATGGCATGGACACGCTGCACGAGATGGAGTAGCTTGCATGCATGGGCAACAAGCAGGAAAGCTTTGTCAGGCTTGACAATTTCGACTCTCAGTGTGGCAGTGATGTCCTTGCTAGAGTTATGCAGGTGACAAGACCCTAGCGCAGTAATGCCATTGCCATTAGAATCAAGAAGCTGGCAGGCCGGCGGAAGAATTTTTGGTCGCCTTTTGCTGCGATCAAGATCTGCTTGAGATATGAGATTGGCTGAAGCACCAGTGTCCAGTTTGAACCGGATGCTGCATTGGTTAACGTGAACGACAGCAGGCCATTCGTCCGCAGAATCCACGTTGAGGATAGATAGGCGTCTTGCTGAATTTGAGGAGGCCTTGTCACACGTAGTAATGATGCCCACATGATATGGGGACTCCAGGCAGTCGTCCTCTGGATCCGTGGTGCTGCCAGGATCAGAATCCAGCAGCCCGTGCTGCACACATCTAACGCGTTTGCGTTCGAACTGGGATCTTCGGGCCACAAGCGGTGGTGCAGAGCTGCACAAGGCTGCATAACGTCCAGGTTCCCCGCAATTCAGACATCGTCTGCCTCTTGCAGGGCATTGCCGCTTTAAGTGGGCGGTGCTGCAGTTTGGGCACGTCATGATGCTGACGTCATCACGCTCCGTGCGTCGTCGCACATGCGCAGTGCGGTCAGCCGCCGTTCGCACCTGTGCAATGTGGTCTTCGGCCGCTTCGTTCTCCCGTCCGTGGTGCGCATGCGTGGGAAAAGCGCGCGAAATGGCCGCCTTCATCGATGCTAAGGCGCCGCATCCGGGCGATGGCCTGTACACTCTCTGCCTCGTGGGAGGCAGGTTGGTCCTGTTCTGCCGATTTATGGCAGGAATACCGACTTTGCGTCTGTTCATGCACTTTACACGTCTCAATTGCGACTGGCAGGGTCATGTTTTTTATCTTTAGGAGCTGCTCCCGTGGGGCATCGGAGTGGACCCCAAACACGATCTGATCACTGATGAGGGAATCAGCGGTGTCACCATAGTTGCAGGACTGCGCTAAAATACAGAGATGAGTTAGAAAGGATTGGAAAGGCTCATCCTTATCCTGAAGGCTTTGCTGGAAGACATGGCGCTCAAGGCTCTCGTTCGTTTTGACTTCACAGTGACTGTCGAATTTGGCTAGAACGGTCTTGAACTTGTTCTTGTCCTCGCCATCGGCAAAAGTGAGTGAGTTGAAGATTTGGATGGCTTGGTCCCCCGCAGTCGATAGGAGCGGCACGATCTTTCTGGCATCGGACGCATCCTCGAGGCCCGAGGCCTCTATGTAGAGACTGAACTTCTGCTTGAAGACCCGCCAGTTGGCGCCAAGATTGCCGGAGATCTGGAGCTGTGGAGGGGCCTGGATCTTCTCCATGCCGCTGGAAGGCACTTGCTGGTCGTCAATGGATTATTCAAGGTAAATTACTTAGATGAAGTAGACACTCCTGGTACCATGTCATGTTATTAACCCTGGGGTAACACGGACTGCAACTGGATGCAGTAAGATTATAAAGCAGACACCAAATTTAGACGTTCGTTCAATAGGATTTATTGAACCTCTGGTACAAGGCACACAGCTTGCTGTGGGTTGTCACTCTACTACTCTAAATGTGCTAACTCTAACTAACTAGACCAGACTAGCCCTGAGCCACGTGTGGAAGGTGCTAACTAATATATACACCTTGACTGTCACTACAGTTGTCACCAGTAGAAAGAGGCGGAGTGGTGATGCCTCGTGTGTTTTATCGTGGGAAGCCCCTTCTAGTCTTCTGTCTAGTGATTGGTTGTGTTCTATCCTGTGTGTTGATTGGCTAACCTGGGTGTCTATCACTGCCTGTCTTTACCTCATGATGTGTATGAGTGCATATTATGACACTTGGTGAGCAATACTGCTTTTGTTAAACACCAACAGTCTTGTATTGGAACTTTAACCAACTGATGGATTAAATGTTTTCGTATGTGTCACATTTCAAACTAACACCTCCTGAGGTACAGACAGAGTGATTTAACATAAAGGAAATATGTCTAAAATAGCCCTGTTTGTCCAGCGAGAGGTCTGAGCTTGCTATCATTGCCCCCCGCAGATTTCAACAAAGAAACTCTTCTCATTTCCTGGTTGATCAACCTGGAATGGTATGGGTGTGATCCTGCCCTTCCCCACACAGGAATTTTCTCAGGCGAAGAAAACAAACTCTGGAAAGTCCAGTGGTACATACATGGTTGTTAAAATGTCACATCATTCTGGTTCAAATAACATGGGCGGGATTCTCCGAGAATGGAGCGTTTTACAACAATGTCATCTGGCCACTAGGAGCAGCGATCCTGCGCCGCAAAAGGGGCCAGCACGGCACTGGAGTCCTTCACGCAGCTGCAGCTGCTGATACGTGCCCGAGCACGGCCAGCGCGGGTCCGTGCATGCGCACCACGGCCGGCGCGAGTCCGTGCATGCGCACCACGGCCGGCGCGGGTCCGTGCATGCATCCACAGCTGGCGCAGGTCCGCGGCACGGAGACGGCAACCCACGCGCATGCGCGGACCCGCGTCAGCCCCCGGGCAACATTGTGGAGCCCTCCAGGGGCCTGGCGCGGAGGAACATAGACCCCCTCCAGGAACTAGCCCGCCTGCCGATCGGTAGCCCCCGATCGCGGCCTGGCCCCCCCTCCCGGAGTCGGAGCCCCCCTCCCCCCCCCCCCACCAGGACGGCCCCCGCAGCCAGAATGCCGAAGTCCTGCCGGGTAGGACCACACGCGAACTACGCCGGCGGGACTCGGCGGGGTGGCTGCGTCAGAGCGGCATCGCGGGATTCGCGCCCCCCCCCCCCCCGCGGCGATTCTCTGACCCGACGCAAGATCGGAAAATCCCGCCCATATATCTGTTGCCTATCGGCGTAACACCATTGGCTTGTGAAATGCCACGTGTTATGCAATGACATAATTTGGAGCATTTTACAGGCTTTTGTGGAGTTCGCCTTCCTGAGCAGCACCTTATAAATAAACCCCGTACGAACTCGAGGTGTGCCACCTCTGATTCTTTCTCTTTGCGGCTACAACAAAGAATGTAACAAAAGAGAAACTGGCGACGAGACCTGGGCCGTAAACAAAAAAAAACAGAGAGGGAAACAACTTTCGGTGAGAGTCTTGCGAGTCAGGAGAAGGTATCATCGATGGAGATCCAGGTCCATACAGCATCGGGAGTGAGGCCGAGAGAAATATCGTCAACTTCCAAGGCAAAATCATCGTTGTGGCAAGTCAAAAAAATTCTCAATAAATATTTGGACAGCGTGCAGTTGGTAGCGAGGAGTCGGCGAATCATCCAGTCGACCGCGACAGCCGCGTGTGAGAGTAAAAGGGTTTTTTTTTTTTTAAATGCTATTGCACAACCGCGAGGCACATTTCGTCAAATGGAGGATCGTGGTTTTCAGTACACTCACCGTTGTAGTGGGGACCCCGCACGAGGCGGGAACGGGAAACCAACGGGACTGATAGCACAGATCAGGGAGCTGCAATCCAAAAATGGTAGGAAGATAAGGGGCCATGGATCCATTTGATGATGAGGAGGAAACATGGAACTCTTATGAGCAAAGATTCCAGTCATTCCTTAAAGCCAATCAGGCACTGGCAGACCTGGACGCTGCGTCCTGTCTCAGCTTAGTTGGGGGAAAATCGTTCATGTTGCTGCAGAATTTAGTACACCCAGCGTTTTGACACACATGTTCTTCAGAGCCAGACCAGTGCCATGCGCATCGCATCAGGAGGTTGAAGCAGAGCTAAAGAGATTGGAAGAGCTGGGTATGATCAAGCAGGTTCAGTTTACAGAGTGGGCAGCATCGACAGTTCCTGTACTTAAACCTGATCATTCAATAAGGATTTGCAGGGACTATAAGCTGACAATAAATCAAGCTGCTCAGGTCGATTAGCATTCAATTCCCCTCTAACTTCTGGTGGTGGGGGAGGGGGGGGGGGAGTTACCTGCGCCTACCCAGGAGCATTCTGCTACCACCACCAATACCCCAGGAGATCATTCTAAACTTCCTAAACATTCTGCCCGTGTCCACGGGGCACATCCGCAGCTGATCCCAAAGAGACCCAATTCTTTCAAAGGTCAAAGGAATGATACAGTCTGGCTGGCGATACGAGAAGTCGGAACAGCTGAGGTCCTACTTACTTGTCAAGAAGAGTTGACATGTGTAGCTGGTGTGATTCTGTAAGTAGTCATCCTGCCTCTGGCTAGGTGGCCCCTCTGTTAAGAGTTAGACAGCACCCACCCAGGGCAGACAAAGATGAAGATGTTGGCCCGCAGTTATATCTGGTGGCCAGGCATAGACAAAGCCATTGAAGAACTAATACAAAAGTGTTACCCTTGCCAAATGCAGCAATCTTTTCTGACTCCTGCCACCCTTAATCCTTGGGAATGGCCAGGTCACCTGTGAACGATTATGCAAGTTCCTGGCACATTCCAGGGCAATATGTTTTTGGTGCTGGTAGATGCCCACTCGAAGTGACCGTCAGGTCAAGAGATGGGGACCATTACCTTGACGGCCACGGCAGATGTCTTGCGCCGAGTGTTTGCCATTCATGGATTTCCCAATTCAATTGTTTTGGACAATAGCACCCCCTTCAACAGTGATGATTTCCAGCGTTTTGTGAGAACCAATGGCATAAGAACATAAGAACATAAGAACTAGGAGCAGGAGTAGGCCATCTGGCCCCTCGAGCCTGCTCCGCCATTCAATGAGATCATGGCTGATCTTTTGTGGACTCAGCTCCGCTTTCCCGCCTGAACACCATAACCCTTAATCCCTTTATTCTTCAGAAAACTATCTATCTTTATCTTAAAAACATTTAATGAAGGAGCCTCTACTGCTTCACTGGGTAAGGAATTCCATAGATTCACAACACTTTGGGTGAAGACGTTCCTCCTAAACTCAGTCCTAAATCTACTTCCCCTTATTTTGAGGCTATGCCCCCTAGTTCTGCTTTCACCCGCCAGTGGAAACAACCTGCCCGCATCTATCCTATCTATTCCCTTCATAATCTTATATGTTTCTATAAGATCCCCCCTCATCCTTCTAAATTCCAACGAGTACAGTTCCAGTCTACTCAACCTCTCCTCGTAATCCAACCCCTTCAGTTCTGGGATTAACCTAGTGAATCTCCTCTGCACACCCTCCAGTGCCAGTACGTCCTTTCTCAAGTAAGGAGACCAAAACTGAACACAATACTCCAGGTGTGGCCTCACTAACACCTTATACAATTGCAGCATAACCTCCCTAGTCTTAAACTCCATCCCTCTAGCAATGAATGACAAAATTCCATTTGCCTTCTTAATCACCTGTTGCACCTGTAAACCAACGTTTTGCGACTCATGCACTAGCACACCCAGGTCTCGCTGCACAGCAGCATGTTTTAATATTTTATCATTTAAATAATAATCCCTTTTGTTGTTATTCCTACCAAAATGGATAACCGCACATTTGTCAACATTGTATTCCATCTAACAGACCCTAGCCCATTCACTTAGCCTATCCAAATCCCTCTGCAGACATCCAGTAACCTCTGCACTTTTTGCTTTACCACTTATCTTAGTGTCGTCTGCAAACTTGGACACATTGCCCTTGATCCCCAACTCCAAATCATCTATGTAAATTGTGAACAGTTGCGGGCCCAACACTGATCCCTGAGGGACACCACTAGCTACTGATTGCCAACCAGAGAAACACCCATTAATCCCCACTCTTTGCTTTCTATTAATTAACCAATCCTCTATCCATGCTACTACTTTCCCCTTAATGCCATGCATCTTTATCTTATGCAGCAACCTGTTGGGTGGCACCTTGTCAAAGGCTTTCTGGAAATCCAGATATACCACATCCATTGGCTCCCCGTTATCTACCGCACAGTTAGTGTCCTCAACAAATTCCACTAAATTAGTTAGGCACGACCTGCCCTTTATGAACCCATGCTGCGTCTGCCCAATGGGACAATTTCCATCCAGGTGCCTCGCTATTTCTTCCTTGATGATAGATTCCAGCATCTTCCCTACTACCGAAGTTAAGCTCACTGGCCTATAATTACCCGCTTTCTGCCTACCTCCTTTTTTAAACAGTGGTGTCACGTTTGCTAATTTCCAATCCGCAGGGACCACCCCAGAGTCTAGTGAATTTTGGTAAATTATCACTAGTGCATTTGCAATTTCCCTAGCCATCTCTTTTAGCACTCTGGGATGCATTCCATCAGGTCCAGGAGACTTGTCTACCTTTAGCCCCATTAGCTTGCCCATCACTACCTCCTTGGTGATAACAATCCTCTCAAGGTCCTCACCTGTCATAGCCTCATTTCCATCAATCACTGGCATGTTATTTGTGTCTTCCACTGTGAAGACCGACCCAAAAAACCTGTTCAGCTCCTCAGCCATTTTCTCATCTCCCATTATTAAATCTCCCTTCTCATCCTCTAAAGGACCAATATTTACCTTAGCCATTCTTTTTTGTTTTATATATTTGTAGAAACTTTTACTATCTGTTTTTATATTCTGAGCAAGTTTACTCTCATAATCTATCTTACTCTTCTTTATAGCTTTTTTAGTAGCTTTCTGTTGCCCCCTAAAGATTTCCCAGTCCTCTAGTCTCCCACTGATCTTTGCTACTTTGTATGTTTTTTCCTTCAATTTGATACTCTCCCTTATTTCCTTAGATATCCACGGTCTATTTCCCCTCTTTTTACCGTCCTTCCTTTTTGCTGGTATAAACCTTTGCTGAGCACTGTGAAAAATCACTTGGAAGGTTCTCCACTGTTCCTCAACTGTTTCACCGTAAAGTCTTTGCTCCCAGTCTACCTTAGCTAGCTCTTCTCTCATCCCATTGTAATCTCCTTTGTTTAAGCACAAAACACTAGTGCTTGATTTTACCTTCTCACCCTCCATCTGTATTTTAAATTCCACCATATTGTGATCGCTCCTTCCAAGAGGATCCCTAACTATGAGATCCTGAATCAATCCTGTCTCATTACACAGGACCAGATCTAGGACCGCTTGTTCCCTCGTAGGTTCCATTACTTACTGTTCTAGGAAGCTATCGTGGATTCATTCTATAAACTCCTCCTCAAGGCTGCCTTGACCAACCTGGTTAAACCAATCGACATGTAGATTAAAATCCCCCATGATAACTGCTGTACCATTTCTACATGCATCAGTTAGTTCTTTGTTTATTGCCTGCCCCACCATAATGTTACTATTTGGTGGCCTATAGACTACTCCTATCAGTGACTTTTTCGCCTTACTATTCCTGATTTCCACCCAAATGGATTCAACCTTATCCTCCATAGCACCAATGTCATCCCTTACTGTTGCCCGGATGTCATCCTTAAATAACAGAGCTACACCACCTCCCTTACCATCCACTCTGTCCTTCTGATTAGTTTGATACCCTCGGATATTTAACTCCCAGTCGAGACCATCCTTTAACCATGTTTCAGTAATGGCCACTAAATCATCGTCATTCACGGTGATTTGCGCCATCAACTCATTTACCTTATTCCGAATACTACGAGCATTCAGGTAAAGTACACTTATGTTGGCTTTTTTTACCTCTGTTCTGAATCTTAACAACTCGATCAGTAACCTCTCCTAAGTTATATTTCCTCTTAACCTTTCTCCTAATTTTCCTTGTCGTTGAACACATACCTGGGCTGGTTTAGCTCACTGGGCTAAATCGCTGGCTTTTAAAGCAGACCAAGGCAGGCCAGCAGCACGGTGCAACTCCTGTATAAGCCCCCCCCCCCCCGAACAGGCGCCGGAATGTGGCGACTAGGGGCTTTTCACAGTAACTTCATTGAAGTCTACTCGTGACAATAAGCAATTTTTATTTCATTTCATATCTTCATGTAACAACCATTAATGCTTACCATTAATGTTTTCACTTCCCGTTTTATTCCTTTTAGTATTCCTGGTCCTATTCACTGAGCTCCCCTCAGCCACTGTCGCCCTTTTTGATTTTTGACTATGGCTTCTCTGCCTTACACTTTCCCCCTTACTGCCTTTTGTTTCTGTCCCTGTTTTACTACCTTCCAACTTCCTGCATCGGTTCCCATCCCCCTGCCACATTAGTTTAAACCTCCCCAACAGCTCTAGCAAATACGCCCCCTAGGACATCAGGTCCAGTCCTGCCCAGGTGCAGACCGTCCGGTTTGTAGTGGTCCCACCTCCCCCAGAACCGGTTCCAATGTCCCAGGAATTTGAATCCCTCCCTCTTGCACCATCTCTCGAGCCACGCATTCATCCTCTCTATCCTGACATTCCTACTCTGACTAGCTCGTGGCACTGCTAGCAATCCTGAGATTACTACCTTTGAGGTCCTACTTTTTAGTTTAACTCCTAACTCCCTAAATTCAGCTTGTAGGACTTCGTCCCGTTTTTTACCTATATCGTTGGTGCCTATGTGCACCACGACAGCTGGCTGTTCACCCTCCCCCCCCCCCCCCCCCCCCAGAATGTCCTGCAGTCGCTCAGAGACATCCTTGACCCTTGCACCAGGAAGGTAACATACCATCCTGGAGTCTCGATTGCGTCCGCAGAACCGCCTATCTATTCCCCTTACAATTGAGTCCCCTATCACTATAGCCCTGCCATTCTTCTTCCTGCCCAGCTGCGCAGCAGAGCCAGCCACGGTGCCATGAATCTGGCTGCTGCTGCCTTCCCCTGGTGAGCCATCTCCCTCAACAGTATCCAAAGCGGTATATCTGTTTTGCAGGGTGATGACCGCAGAGGACACCTGCACTGCCTTCCTACTCTTGCTCTGTCTTTTAGTCACCCATTTTCTATCTCCCTCAGTACCTTTCACCTGCGGTGTGACCAACTCGCTAAACGTGCTATCCACGACGTCCTCAGCATCGCGGATGCTCCAAAGTGAGTCCATCCGCAGCTCCAGAGCCGTCAAGCGGTTTAACAGGAGCTGAAACTGGACACGCTTCTTGCACGTGAAGGAGCCAGGGACAGTGGACGTGTCCCTGAGCTCCCACATTGCACACAAGGAGCATGACACGGGTCTGAGATCTCCTGCCATGTCTTAAACCTTCGGTTAACTTCAACAATTACAATTTCCCCCCCCCAAAATAAATAAATAAACAACGAAGAAAAAATAAATAAATATGCCAATGAAAAGAAACAGAAAAACAGAAACACTACTTACCAGTCACTTATCAGTGATAAAAAGCACTTCCTCCCCACCCAGCTTCGAATTCCCACCTAGATTCAAATTCCCAAACTCACTCTTGGTTCTGTCTCGCTCTGGCTGCGTCTTCTCTGGCTCACTGGGAGAACTCACTGGGAGTGAGTTTACAAGTTGCTCTTTTTAAACTGTCCTGAATTGACTCCCCTCCCCCACCTGCTTTTAGATCAAGGTAGATTTAAGTGACTGACACTTAACTGCCAACCAGTTATGTGAGTGGGTGGGCAGCCCTTGTTAACCTAGGACACACGAGGACAGCCCCCTCTCACCCGTGCCGGACAGTCTGGCTGAGAGGACCATTCAAACTTTAAAAAATGCCACGGAAAAGCAATCTGATAAACCTCTTCACCAGAGGTTGTCTAATTAATTATTGTTGTACAACTCAACCCCTTGTTCAACCACGAGGTTCACAACCGCTGAGCTGCTCATGGGCCGCTGGTAGAGAACCCAATTGGACCTTGTATTTCCAAATTTGGCAGGGGGGGGCGGAGGCAGGTCAGGCCTCTCAGAAGAGTCAGCGGTCAGAGCAGAGAGGTGACAGGTCACTCCGAATGGGAGACCCGGTTTTGGTCCGAAGGTTTGCTGCCGCTTTGCATTGCTGAGAAGGACGGAGAGAAGTCGGGGCAGGTGTCTTATGTGGTCGGTGTTAACGGAAAAAACGTCAAAAGGCACATCTACCACCTGAGGAGTCGAGGGGTGGCGGCCCCCGATGTGGAGTCTGAAGGGGGTATCCAGCAATGAGACCTCTTAAAACTGAATGGCAAGGATGCCACTCGAGTAGTTTTACATAAGTTAGTTTATTAAGGATTGAGATTAATTATAGAAAGTGTACTGGGTAATCATTATTCACCATTAAACCTGTATTTTAGGACTTAGCAGTGATAATCATGTAAACTCAAGCTCCAAGCAGTGCCCACAATGCATGATGGGGTTTAGGCTAGCTAACTTGCTCATGTTTTTGAGACACAGGAGATGTGTGGTCAGCAGATTACAGAGTGGAGGTAAACAGGTTTTATCAATGCTCCTCAATATCCTCTGAAACAATCCATGAAGTGGAGAGAAAGCCACTTCTGATATCCTGTCCCTAATGAACAATGGGGTGTGCAGGATGCTAGGATGGGGAAAACATCTTAAAATGGACATAAAACCTTTGGCAAACAGGTGACAGGGTGAGGCTCAATCATGGGTTGATTGCAATTTTATTGGATAAGTTTGAACATGACAGCTTTATGATTGGATCGAGTCTAACGGGTGGGCTATTGATTTTTGGAAATTGTATAATTGATGTGTTTTTATCAATGTTCAGCAGATCGGTCTTGGCATTTTCCAGGTCCATTTCTCATGCACACGAAACCAAGATTGACAATAAAAAGCCGTCTTATCCAAGATTGTTGTGTGTCTGCTCTGTTTATTAAGCTAAGGCCTACCGATGAGGGACGAACCCCATGTTAAGGCTGGCCCAATACTCAGGCCTTGGAAAATGCTCCTACAGAGTCGACAAGTCCAGCGATCATCGTGAATACCCCTGTAACATGGCGGAGCCAAGTGGGGAAAGGGACTCCTGTTTCTGTGAAGCCTACTGCGTCTTTCGAGGGCCATGAGGCGAGTTCCCCTGTCATTGAAGTGGGCCATCGTGACGTGGCATCTCACTGCAGACCATTCGATCGCCCAAAAGAGTGCCGAGCCTGTGGCTGGGTTACGGAGGTCCGGGAGGACCCGGTGGTCTCCAGACTGATTGACTTTTTGATGGTCTATCTTTCTTGATTGTCCCTGTTAATGACAATAACTTTTGTACAGCTTTGGGTTAGTGTGATAAGGGACTTAAGGGGGGAGGGACATGGCAGTGAGGCCCCTTTAAGGGGGTGGGCTCCACAGAACATGTAACCAGCTCGGAGCCAATCGCGCAGACCCCGGACACTGGGGAGCTTGTGGGGCCCTGGGAGCAGGACCAGTGTGGACCAGGAAGCTGAAGTGTTAATGCTGGTTGTATAATGTTCTGTGTCTGTTACCTAACTGCCTTTGTCTTTCATTAATAAACCAGCTTGTTAACTACTGGAAGCCTCCAGGGCATGTCTCAAACCACCACAGAGCATTACTCCATATCTAACCCCGAGCTGTACCTGTGCTGGGAGTGTTTGATGGGGACAGTGTAGAGGGAGCTTTACTCTGTATCTAACCCCGTGCTGTACCTATCCTGGGAGTGTTTGATGGGGACAGTGTAGAGGGAGCTTTACTCTGTATCTAACCCCGTGCTGTACCTGTCCTGGGAGTGTTTGATGGGGACAGTGCAGAGGGAGCTTTACTCTGTATGTAACCCCGTGCTGTACCTGTCCTGGGAGTGTTTGATGGGCACAGTGTAGAGGGAGCTTTACTCTGTATCTAACCCCGTGCTGTACCTGTCCTGGGAGTGTTTGATGGGGACAGTGCAGAGGGAGCTTTACTCTGTATGTAACCCCGTGCTGTACCTGTCCTGGGAGTGTTTGATGGGCACAGTGTAGAGGGAGCTTTACTCTGTATCTAACCCCGTGCTGTACCTATCCTGGGAGTGTTTGATGGGGACAGTGTAGAGGGAGCTTTACTCTGTATCTAACCCCGTGCTGTACCTGTCCTGGGAGTGTTTGATGGGGACAGTGCAGAGGGAGCTTTACTCTGTATGTAACCCCGTGCTGTACCTGTCCTGGGAGTGTTTGATGGGGACAGTGCAGAGGGAGCTTTACTCTGTATGTAACCCCGTGCTGTACCTGTCCTGGGAGTGTTTGATGGGCACAGTGTAGAGGGAGCTTTACTCTGTATCTAACCCCGTGCTGTACCTATCCTGGGAGTGTTTGATGGGGACAGTGTAGAGGGAGCTTTACTCTGTATCTAACCCCGTGCTGTACCTGTCCTGGGAGTGTTTGATGGGGACAGTGCAGAGGGAGCTTTACTCTGTATGTAACCCCGTGCTGTACCTGTCCTGGGAGTGTTTGATGGGCACAGTGTAGAGGGAGCTTTACTCTGTATCTAACCCCGTGCTGTACCTGTCCTGGGAGTGTTTGATGGGGACAGTGCAGAGGGAGCTTTACTCTGTATGTAACCCCGTGCTGTACCTGTCCTGGGAGTGTTTGATGGGCACAGTGTAGAGGGAGCTTTACTCTGTATCTAACCCCGTGCTGTACCTATCCTGGGAGTGTTTGATGGGGACAGTGTAGAGGGAGCTTTACTCTGTATCTAACCCCGTGCTGTACCTGTCCTGGGAGTGTTTGATGGGGACAGTGCAGAGGGAGCTTTACTCTGTATGTAACCCCGTGCTGTACCTGTCCTGGGAGTGTTTGATGGGGACAGTGCAGAGGGAGCTTTACTCTGTATGTAACCCCGTGCTGTACCTGTCCTGGGAGTGTTTGATGGGCACAGTGTAGAGGGAGCTTTACTCTGTATCTAACCCCGTGCTGTACCTATCCTGGGAGTGTTTGATGGGGACAGTGTAGAGGGAGCTTTACTCTGTATCTAACCCCGTGCTGTACCTGTCCTGGGAGTGTTTGATGGGCACAGTGTAGAGGGAGCTTTACTCTGTATCTAACCCCGTGCTGTACCTATCCTGGGAGTGTTTGATGGAGACAGTGTAGAGGGAGCTTTACTCTGTATCTAACCCCGTGCTGTACCTGTCCTGGGAGTGTTTGATGGGGACAGTGCAGAGGGAGCTTTACTCTGTATGTAACCCCGTGCTGTACCTGTCCTGGGAGTGTTTGATGGGGACAGTGTAGAGGGAGCTTTACTCCATATCTAACCCAGGCTGTACCTGTCCTGGGAGGGTTTGATGGGGACAGTGTAGAGGGAGCTTTAGTCTGTATCTAACCCCATGCTGTACCTGTCCTGGGAGTGTTTGATGGGGACAGTGTAGAGGGAGCTTTACTCTGTATCTAACCCCGTGCTGTACCTGTCCTGGGAGTGTTTGTTGGGGACAGTGCAGAGGGAGCTTTACTCTGTATCTAACCCCGTGCTGTACCTGTCCTGGGAGTGTTTGATGGGGACAGCGTAGAAACATAGGAGCAGGAGTGGGCCATTCACTCCATCGAGCCGTCTGTCATTCAAAGAGGACATGGCTGATCATTTATCACTGCACCATTTTCTTCACTGTCCACATATCCCTGGATGACATTAGCGTGTAGAATTGTATTGATTGCTGTCTTGGACCTGCTCAATGACGGAGCTTCCACAGCCACTGGGGGAGAGAAATCCAAAGTTTTGGCACTTTCTGAGTGAAGAAATTCCTCATCTCAGTCTTAAATGACCTTCCCCTTATTCTGAGACTGTCCCTGTTTCTAGACCAGTGATGGCAGTGAGTGGGCCGTTTGAGTGGCCGTCCATCATGTCCATTAGACCATAAGACATAGGAGCAGAAATTAGGCCATTCGGCCCATTGAGTCTGCTCCGCCATTCGATCATGGCTGATGTTTCGCATCCTCATTCTCCTGCCTTCTCCCCATAACCCCTGATCCCCTTATTAATCAAGAATCTATCTATCTCTGTCTTAAAGACACTCAGTGATTTGGCCTCCACAGCCTTCTGCGGCAAAGAGTTCCACAGATTCACCACCCTCTGGCTGAAAAAATTCCTCATCTCTGTTTTAAAGGGTCGTCCATTCAGTCTGAGATTGTTTCCTCAGGTTCTAGTTTTTCCTACAAGTGGAAACATCCTCTCCACGTCCACTCTATCCAGGCCTCGCAGTATCCTGTGAGTTTCAGTACGATCCCCCCTCATCCTTCTAAACTCCAACGAGTACAGACTCAGAGTCCTCAACCGTTCCTCATACGACAAGCTCTTAATTCCAGGGATCATTCTGTGCACCTCCTCTGGACCCTTTCCAAGGCCAGCACATCCTTCCTTCGATACAGGACCCAAAACTGCTCACAGTATTTCAAATGGGGTCTGACCAGCCTCTTGTATTCTAGCCCTCTCGACATGAATGCTAACAATGCCTTCCTAACTGCTGACTGAACCTGCTCATTAACCTTAAGAGAATCGCGAACAAGGACTCCCAAGTCCCTTTGTGCATCTGATTTCCTCAGCATTTCCCCATTTAGAAAATAGTCTGTGCCTAGATTCCTCCTTCCAAAGTGCATAACCTCACACTTTTCCACATTGTATTCCATCTGCCACTTCTTTACCCACTCTCCTAGCCTGTCCAAATCCTTCTGCAGCCCCCTTGCTTCCTCAATACTACCTGTCCCTCGACAGATCTTTGTATCATCTGCAAACGTAGCAACAGTGACTTCAGTTCCTTCTTCCAAATCATTAATGTACATTGTGAAAAGTTGTGGTCCCAGCACAGATCCCTGAGGCACACCACTAGTCATTGGCTGCCATCCTGAAAAATACCCCTTATCCCCACTCTCTACCTTCTGCCAGTCAGCCAATCCTCTATCCATGCCAGGATCTTACCCTAAACACATGGGCTCTTATTTAACAGTCTCCTATGCAGCACCTTGTCAAAGGCCGCCTGGAAATCTAAATCAATCACGTCCACTGGTTCTCCTTTGTCTAACTTCCTTGTTACCTCCTCAAAGAACTCTAACAGATTTGTCAGACATGATCTCCCTTTGACGAAGCCGTGCTGACTCAGTCCTATTTTACCACGCACTTCCAAGTACTCTGCGATCTCATCTTTAATAATCGACTCTAAAACCTTACCAATGACCGAAGTCAGGCTAACCGGCCTATAATTTCCTATCTTCTGCCTCCCTCCCTTCTTAAACAGAGGTGTTACATTAGCCACTTTCCAGTCCTCTGCGACCCTTCCTGCCTCCAGTGATTCCTGAAAGATCACCACCTCCACAACTTCCTCAGCTATCTCTTTTAGAACCCTGGGGTGTAGTCCATCCAGTCCAGGCGATTTATCCACCTTCAAATATTTCACTTTACCCAGAACCTTCTCCTTCGTAATGGTCACTGCACTCACCTCTGCCCTCTGATTCTCCTGGAGCTCTGGCATCCCACTGGTGTCTTCCACCGTGGAGACTGATGCAAAGTAAATATTCAGTTCCTCTGCCATTTCTTTGTTTCCTAATATTACTTCTCCAGCCATATTTTCCAGTGGTCCAATGTCTATTTTTGCCTCTTACATTTTATATAATTGAACAAAAACTCTTCCTATCTTCTTTTATATTACTAGCTAGCTTGCACTCATACTTCATCTTCTCCCCCCTTATTGCTTTTTTCATTGTCCTCTGCTCGCTTTTGAAAGCTTCCCAATCCAAGCGGGTGGTGCAGATCAAGGAGAAATGGGAAGGGGAGTTGGGAGGGGAGATCAATTGGGGAGTATGGAGTGAGGCCCTGCGTAGGGTAAACGGGACCTACTTCTGTGCAAGGATGAGCCTGATACAGTTTAAGGTGGTGCACAGATGAGTGTGAGAGGTGTGGGCGGGGGCCAGCGAATCACACGCACATGTTTTGGGGTTGCAAAAAAATGGGAAGATTCTGGGCGGGAGTGTTCGAGGTCTTAGCCAGGATAGTGGGGGAGGAGGTGGACCTGATCCTTTTGTGGTGATATTTGGGGTCTCAGAGAAGCCGGACCTCATGGAGGGGAGGAAGTCCGATGTTCTGGCCTTCACCTCTCTGATTGCACGGCGGCAAATTTTGCTGGAGTGGCGGTCGGCATCGCCACTGGGGGGACCGGCTTGGTTTGGTGACCAGTACGACTTCCTGCGATTAGAGAAGATAATATGTGAGTTAAGTGGCTCTGCAGAGGGGTTTGGGAAAAGGTGGGAGATGTTTGTGACCGTGTTCGAGGAGCAGTTCGTCGCAGGGGGTGGGGGAGGGTGAAAAGTGGAGAAATCTGTGCAGACTGTGCAGCTGATTGCTGGGAAGTATGTTCCCGGGGTGTTAATATGTTGTAACCTTTTTTGATACATGTTTGTAATAAAATACATTTTTTTAAAAAGGGCCAATAAAGCACCCCAGACCCTGCGTGCCCACCGAACACAGAAGGCCTCGGTGGTGTCCATGCTGCCGCCCTCTCCAGGAACTCCCGGACCTTTTTATTTGCCCTCCAAGATATCTGTGCTCCTCTCATCCTGGCCTCTTAAAGATCCCTGATTTAAATGCCTTCAGCTGGCAAGGACCGAAGCTTCCCCCTTAAGCCTCTCCACCTCTCTCTCATTTAAGGAACTTCTTAAAACCTAAACCGTTAACCAAGATTTTGGCCGTCTTCCCTAACATTGCTTTCTGCAGCTCTTGTGTCAAATTGTTTGTTCCTGTTGTCATGTGAGAGTATCTTTAAGAAATGGGGGTTTATAAAATAGCTGTAGTGGATGTACCTTTAAGGAATGGGTGTTTATCAGTGATGTCAGAGTGTGGGTGGAGCTGGGCTGTCTGTCTGCTTTTACTTTCGCTTTGGGCTCGCAGCTACAGGGTGTGTTTAGTTTTGTTTTAGATTTGGAGAAGCTGCAATCACAGCGAGATGTACGAATCTCTGCAAGCTGAAGAATGTTCATTTTGCTGATTTCAAAGTGGTAACTATTCTCAGTAGTGAAGTTAAACCTGATGTCTTTCTGTACAAAGGGTTCTTTTTGTCTTATGGATGTTGCAAGGAAAGATTAAGAGTTACTTATAGAGTACTGTATTCTTTGGGGGATTTATTGGCGTTGATAGTTGTTAAGATGTTTACTGTGGGTTTATAAAGTGTTAACTGGTTTCATAAATAAAGTGTCTTAATTTAAAAGTACTGGTGGATCTCTGTTGCATCACACCTGCAGAGTAGGGTGTGCGCCCCATAATAATAATAATAAAATAATAATAATAACCACAATCTATTCAAAGTTGTGGGTCAGGTGAACTCCATGATACACTTTGGGGTTCTCTAAACCCTGGCCCATGACACTGTGAAGTGCTTCGAGATGGTACTATGTGAATGGCGCTACACAAGTATCAGTTATTGTTGTTTTTCTAGCCCAGGGAGAGGAGCAGAGACCAATTACGGCGCTCTTTCCCTCAGCCCGTGGCTGAGAGCAGCACAGAGCTAGGACTTTGCTGCTCTCGTTAGTCACCGGTTAAGCAGTCGCGTGAGAGATGGGGATGGGAAGCGACACAATATCACATTAATGAAAGACGACATGCATGCTGTCTTCTGAATCAGCCACTGTCTTTATTAACAGGCCTATAAATTGATTTAACTGTTGTGCGTTCTTTGTGAACGTTTACAGAAGTCAGGTAAAGCTGGATGACTGGAATAACTCCAGCACATGTCGGGTCCGCTCTGCTTTGCGCCAATATTCCCCTAAAAAAGGTCCAGCGGATCGGCGTTTCCTGGCAGACCAACACAGACTATCAAAGTTAACATTGACAAAACCTTCCCATACACAGGTAACTTGCAGCAGGGGCGTATCCAGCAGTAGTGTGAAGTGTGCAATCTCCGGTGCGTCCATTGCTGTTTTGTCCACAAGTCGGAAAATGGAGAGCCAGAAGTGTCACCCAGTGGCACAAAAGGCGTCACTGTCTCTTCTGGTTGCTGATAACCCCGGGCCAGCACATCAGCAGACCCAAGTGATGGCAGCCTGCCGCACCCTCAGCAGCACTGTGGCAGTCCTGGTGCACTCAGATAAGACAACCCCATTTGAACGGTCTTGGGAGTGCAATTCAGTTTAAGTCAGGAGGCAAAAGCAATTTGGGTGCCTTTGTAAAAACATAAAAACGTGGAAGTCTAACACAGGTGGAAATGCAGCTGCTGAACGGCCTCTGTGCTGGCATGGGCACTGCCAGCTGCCATCACAACTGATGTCTGTGCTCCTGTCTTGCCATGCTGACCCCACCACAGGTCGGCAGGTTCTTCTCGCACTCGCTTGTATTCAGCCAGTCGGTCGGTCGGGCATGGAAGAATTTGATCTGCCCACCCCCAACTCTCGCGGCAATCTCCTTACACCGTCACCTGCTCAATGATAGTCTCCCCTTCCATCGTCTCGGTGTCAATCACCTCCACGGGCACCACGATCTCGGTCACCTCACCCACCTCCTGCTCGGCAGCGCCGTGGACATCCTTGACGTGCTGCCTCAGTTCACCAGCCCGCATGAACCACATGTCACAAATGGTGCAGTGGTTGGGTTTCTCACCCGTGTGAACTGCCAGGTGATTCTTGAACTGGTCCCAGCTGGGGAAGACACTGGAGCAAACCTGGGAATGGAAACAACAACTGGAGTCAGCAGTGTGACCTCCACCCCGGAAAGGATACTCACCCATCAGGCTTCACCTCATCAACACTGGGAGCCTGGCCCGGACACCCATTGGAATGTCAAGGGGGAACGCGATCAGGGCGCTTTGCGTTGCAAAAGTAGCCCTAATCTAATCTCCGGCACAATACTGTCTTTCCTCCTGCTGCAACCTCACGCAATGATGAAAGGCCCAATTTTGCCACACATGCTACTGGCAGAGCTGATCTATATGGATGTTGCAGGTGAGAATGTCTTGGCTGTGATTTTCAAATCCCCTCTCAACATGCAATTATAACACTCACTCAGCACACTTCATCCTGCATGACAAATCCTTCCACGTCCTCGGATTCTCCATATCCTGCATCCATAACCCTTCCGAGACCACTACGTTTCTCTGGTTCCCCGTCATCCTGATCTCTGATTTGAATTGCTCCAGCATTGCAGCCAGGCCTTCAGTTGCCTGGGCCCTAAGCTCCATAATGCCCGACCCTCAACCTCTCCTATCTCACTCTTCCCGGAAGATGCGCCTCAAAAACCTCTGTCTAAGCTTTTGGTCCTCTTTCCGACATCTCCTTACTTGCAAAACATTGTATAGTTTCCTAGAATTTATAGTGCAGAAGGAGGCCATTCGGCCCATCGAGTCTGCACCGGCCCTTGGAAAGAGCACCCTACCCAAGCCCACACCTCCACCCTATCCCCGTAACCCAGTAACCCCACCCACCATTTTTGGACACAAGGGCATTTAGCATGGCCAATCCACCTAACCTGCACATCTTTAGACTGTAGGAAGAAACCGGAGCACCCGGAGGAAACCCACGCACACACGGGGAGAGCGTGCAGACTCCGCAGACAGTAACCCAAGCCGAGAATCGGACCTGG
Organism: Scyliorhinus torazame; assembly: GCF_047496885.1. NCBI lineage: Eukaryota > Metazoa > Chordata > Chondrichthyes > Carcharhiniformes > Scyliorhinidae > Scyliorhinus > Scyliorhinus torazame. The sequence continues at coordinate 18,305,090 of NC_092715.1, forward strand.
GACCCTGGAGCTGTGAAGCAACTGTGCTAACCACTGTGCTACTGTGCTGCCCCCATTACGTTGGTTGATAACTTCCCGGCGAAGCGCCTTGGGGTGTTATATTAAATTAAAGGCGCTACAGGGATGCAAGTTGTTGTTGACTGTGGCCTGTGTCGCTCAGCACACCGTACCTGACACTCGTACATCTTCTTCCTTCCTTTCTTTGCGCCCACGCCCGTTCGACATGCCACCAAGTGGCATTTCAGTGTGCTGTTCCTGGCAAATCGCTCGTGACAGTTTGGGCACTCAAAGGGTTTCTCTCCTGGAGAAATGAAAAGGTAGATTTCACCATTCACTGCAAACAGTCCAAACATCAGACTCTCCGTTCCAAAACAAAATGCAACATGAATTTTAAATTCTACCAGAAACAGAAATGATGTCAGGGAGTTAAGATGCCATCCCCCGAATAGGTTATTAAACAGAAGCCACTCAGCCTTCTAACATCTCCTTTTGCTATTTTACAAAAGCGATGATGCTATAAAAGTACTTCATCAGCTGTAAAGTACGTGGGACATGCTGAGGTTGTGAAAGGCACGATATAAATGCAAACTCAGAAAATGCTGGAATACTCAGCGGATCTAACAGCGTCTGTCGAGAGAGAAATGGAGTTGACGTTATCGGGCTGTGACCTTTTATCAGAACTGGGCAAAGTTAGAGATGATGTAGGTTTTAACATTCTTGGCCTGCTGCACTGGTACAGTGAAGCTTGAGGACAGTGCTTCATCTCCCAATTAGATTCTTCACAGTCTTCTGGACTCAACATTGAGTCCAATCATTTCAGACTGCAAACTCTGGCATTATGTTCCCTTTTCTTTGTTGCTTCGATTTTTCTCTTATTTTGACTTTCAGTCAGCAGCACACCTACTCTACATACTGTCATATGAGGAGAGATTGATTAGGTTGGGATTGTTCTCGCTGGAGTTCAGAAGAATGAGGGGGGGATCTCATAGAGATTATAACATTCTAACAGGACTAGATGCAGGGAAGACGTTACCAATGATGGGTGTATGCAGAACCAGTGGTCACAGCCTGAGGATTCAGGGTAAACCATTTCGGACAGAGATAAGGAGACATTTCTTCACCCAAAGAGTGGTGAGCCTGTGGAATTCATTACCACAGGAAGTAGTTGATGCTAAAACATTGAATATATTCAAGAGGTGGCTAGATATAGCACTGGGGGAGAATGGGATCAAAGGCTATGGGGAGAAATAGATACAAAGAAGATAGGAGCAGGAGGAGGCTTTTTGGCCCTTCAAGCCTGTTCCGACATTCATCACGGTCATGGCTGATCATCTAACTCAATCGCCGAATCCTGCTTTCTCCATGCGCGGAAATACGCCGGCCGTTCCGCGCATGCGCGGACTCGCGCGGGGCATTTCCCGCCGCCTGGACGTCTCCGGCAGCAACCTAGCCCCTGGAAAGGTGAGAATTCCTCACTTTCAAGGGCCGTTGAAGCCGGGGTCGTTGGCGCCGTTTTTCACGCCGGCGTGGGGGACATAGCCGCATTTGTAGAGAATCCCACCCAACGTGTCTGCACTGCTTGTAAAGAAATGCAGGCCAGAAAGTTGTCTTGTTTGGACATCAGAGCTACAATTAATTTAAAAGCATTCGGTCAGTCCTGGAAGAAAGGCAATGTCATCATGGAGATGGTTGGAGCTGAAGAAAGTTCCAGGATTTCAATTTAAGTATGTTTGCAGGGAGAGAGAGAGAGAGTACTCTGCAGCAAGGGAAAGATTATACCGACAATGTCCGGTGGCTCTGTGCAGTTGGAGCTCAGGAGAGGTTACTGGAGCCATTTGATAGCTCTGCACAGGTCGGCCTCAGGAGAAGTCCTGGGGAGCTGAGCAGGTGACAGAAGGTCACCGGCTCTGTACCGGAAGTGGTTGGAGAAGAAGCTCGGGGAGCCATTTATTGCTTAGTGTAGCTGGGGAGATTGGAGATTCATGAAATCCAGGTGCTGTATCAGCTCAGTGAAGCCAGCTGGCTATTAAAGAGCTGAAATTGCACAAGGTAGTGCGCGCTTGGAAATCCAGGGGGACGGAGAGTCGGGAAACGAGATTGAAACCCTGGGAGGTGTGCAGTCATTGAGGGAAATAGAATCAGTGCGGCATTTGAGGGAATTCAGAAGCTCGATTTTCCAAAGTGAAATTAGGGAGACAGAGACCGGGATTCGCCACTGCCGCTAACAATGGAGAAATTGGCGTTCAGCCAAAACGCCATTCCGCGCAGTTGGACTGGAGCATCACAGCCGCGGGCAGGGCCGGAGAATTGTGGCCAGAGTTTTAACAAGATTGTTCACTGATATCAGGTGGGCAGCTGAGAAATCAGTGGGCTGGTCTTGGCTGCATTCGCTATTTAACGTGTAGTGTGGGAGTTGAACTACAAGTTTGCCTGTTAATTCATATTTACCTCACGTTAATTCTTAATATTAGAGTATAAGGCGGATATTGTAACTTATTTTGCTTTTCTGACCTTGTACAGTGAAGTTTATTTTTGTTTGTTCAAAACCTGTGGAATCTTGTGGCTTTATTCTATTAGCAGGAGTCTTGAATCTCAAACGTTGTCTACTTAAAACAAAAGGTTATTAGTCCCTAACCATCAAAACTTGGCGGTCTGGTCTACAATTACAAAGTGACCAACATAACTGACCATATCTCAGTTAGAGTCATGGAGACAGGGTTCTTGAAAGTGTTTAAAAAACAGTTGATGGCTGCACCGAAGGTCCTGTCTGAAAGGATGAGATTAGATGGGCTGAATGGCCGTCTCCCAGTTCTTATCTTTATCCACCTTTACCCCAAATCCCCAGGCCCCCGGATGAATTGCAGCCCAGGCTGCTGTGGGAGGCGAGGCAGGAGTTTGCTGGGTTCTGACTTGGGTTTTTAATTCCTCTCTGGCCACGGGGAATGTGCCAGAGGACAGGAGAACAGTTAATGTTGTTCCACTTTTCACGAAGGGTGATAGTGATAAACCAGGGAAAAACAGACCGGTGAGTCTTACGTCAGTGGTAGGGAAACCTTTGGAGAAAATTCTGAAGGAATCTCCACTTGGAAAGGCCTGGGTTGATTAGGGGTAGTCAGCATGGCTTTGTCAGAGGGAGGTCATGCCGAACACATTTGATAGACTTTTATGATAAAATGACCGATGTGTGGATGAAGGAAGTGCAGTTGATGTAGTTTATATGGATTTTAGCAAAGGCTTTGACAAGATGCCACATGGGAGACTGATTGAGAAGGTTGAAACACCTGGAATTAAAGGAGACTTGATTAGTAGGGTGGTGAACAGTGAAGAAGAGGGTCGTAGGTTACAGGAAGATATAGATGGGTTGGTCAGATGGGCAGAGCAGTGGCAGATGATATTTAACCCTGATAAGTGCGAGGTGATCCGCTTTGGAAGAGGAAACAGGACAAGGGAGTATGTAAAGAATGGTAGGACAATAGGAAGCTCAGAGGAACAGATGGATCTGGGGGTACCTGTTCACAGATCCCTGAAGGTGGCAGGGCAGGTGAATAGGGTGGTTAAGAAGACATACGGGGCATTTGCCTTTATCAGTCATAGAATATAAGAGCAAGGAGGTTATGTTGGAGCTGTCCAGGACAGCTGGAGTACTGTGTGCAGTTCTGGTCACCACGTTGTAGGCAGGAGGTGATTGAACTGGAGCGGTTACAGAGGAGATTCACCAGGATGTTGCCAGAGCATCTGAGCTATGAGGAGCGATTGGATGGGCTGGGATTGTTTTCTTTCGAGCAGAGAAGGCTGAGGGATGATTGAGGTGTATCAGATTATGAGGGGGTCGGACAGGGTAAATAGGAAGCAGCTGTTCCCCTTGGTTGAGGGGCCAATCAGAAGGGGGCATGGTCTTACAGTGAGGGGCAGCAGATTCCGAGGGGATTTGAAAAAACAAACTTTTACTCTGGAATGTACGGCCTGGGAAGGTAGCGGAGGCTGGAAACCTCACAATCTTTCAAAAGCACCTGGATGAGCACTTCAAGCACCATCACATTCAAGGATATGAGACAATGCTGGTAAATGGGATTAGCACGAGATTAGGGGTAGTTATTGTCAATGCAGACTCGGTGGGCCGAAGGGCCTTTCCGCGCTGTCCGACTCTACAGTGTGAGCACCTCAAACATTGAAGTGTCTGAAGCAGGAGAAGAGGGAGTTTACAGGACCGAAGGAGGCCATTCGGTCCAACAGCTCTGTGATGGCTCCTACGAGGGCAATCCAAAAACTAATCCCCACGTCCTCCTGAAAAGTCAAGACCTTGAAAAGTTGACAACGGTGATCAAGAACGATACCAAAGGTGAGAGATGGGTTAAGTGGAGAAACCGGAGCAGCTGGGACTGTTCGCCTTCGAGGAGATTTAATATTGGGGTTCAACATTTTGAAGGGTTTGATCGAGGAAATAAGGGGAAATTGTTTCCACTGGCAACAGGCTCAGCAACCAGAAGGCACAGATACAAGCGTCTTTCTTAAGCACAGTGGATTTTTATCTTTTATTTTAACGCACTTTCTGAAAGAATGGTAGAAGCAAATAACAAGTTTCAAAAGGCAGCAGGAGGAACAATTTGCAGGGCAGGGGACTGGGACAAATTGGACAGTGCTTTCAAACAGCCAGAACAGACGCAACACAATGGGCCAAATGGTCTCCTCTGTGCTGTGCCATTCAAAGATTCGAGGATACGGAGGAAGGTCCGGGTGGGTAAAGACCCAGCTGCTGACACCTCTTACCCGTGTGCTTTCGAAGATGTTCTTTAAAATGTCCAAAGTGGTCAAATTGTTTCTCACAATACTGACACACGTGCACCTTGCGGACACAGCGCGCCTTCTTGTTCCCACCTTCCTCTTCACGATGGGAGGAGAGATGCTGCTTCCAAGCGCTCTCCCTCGTGTACTGCTTGCTGCACAGGTGACAAATGTAATTCTCCCCAGAGTGCACCTTCAGGTGCTCCTTGAAGTGGTAGAAGAGTCTGAAGGAGCGGTTGCATTTCTCACAGCAGAACAGTTTATCACCCTGCGCCAGCACTTCCACAATGTGGATCCCGTCCTCGGTCACAATTGACGTTTCGGACTCCTCGCGGGACCGGCCCGTGGACTCCCGCTCCCCTTCCTTCTCCAGCTCCTTGTCCAGCTCATCCTGCTGGTATTTGCTGGTGATGTCAGCAAGCAGGGCTAGCGCGGATTCCACCGGCTGCTCCGTGTCCGCCACGTCACCACCAGGCGGTTGCGCCGACTCGTCTGACGTGGGCAGGTTCTCCACCGCTTCCTGCACAGCAGCCCCGGACTCCTCTTCCATCCCCTCCGCATTGATTTCCACGATCTCGGCAGCAAAGACATTCTCCTGGTCGATTTCAACCGTCTCCGTCTCTTGGATGGACGGCAGGGTTTCCGTAATTACATTTGATGTTTCTGCAATTGTCCGCTTCTTGGCTTTCCTCTTGCCGGGTGTCTTGACTTGGTCCGGGGATTCTGCATGATTTCTGAAGAACAGAACAGGGTGGTGAGTGGGACAGGGAACGGTAACGCAGCTCGACGACACAGAGCGGGGCAGTGAGTGGGACTGGGAACAGTAACAGAGCTCGACGACACAGAGCGGGGCAGTCAGTTCTACCGGGAACAGTAACACAGCTCGACGACACAGAGAGGGGCAGTCAGTGCGACCGGGAGGAGTAACACAGCTATACGACACAGAGAGGGGCAGTCAGTGCGACAGGGAACAGTAACACAGCTCGACGACACAGAGAGGGGCAGTCAGTGCGACAGGGAACAGTAACACAGCTCGACGACACAGAGCGGGGCAGTCAGTGCGACGGGGAACAGTAACACAGCTCGACGACACAAAGCGGGACAGTGAGTGGGACTGGGGACAGTAACACAGCTCGACGACACAGAGCGGGGCAGTCAGTGCGACAGGGAACAGTAACACAGCTCGACGACAGAGCGGGACAGTCAGTGCGACTGGGAACAGTAACACAGCTCGACGACACAGAGAGGGGCAGTCAGTGCGACAGGGAACAGTAACACAGCTCGACGACACAGAGCGGGGCAGTGAGTGGGACTGGGAACAGTAACACAGCTCGACGACACATAGAACATAGAACATAGAACAATACAGCGCAGTACAGGCCCTTCGGCCCACGATGTTGCACCGAAACAAAAGCCATCTAACCTACACTATACCATTATCATCCATATGTTTATCCAATAAACTTTTAAATGCCCTCAATGTTGGCGAGTTCACTACTGTAGCAGGTAGGGCATTCCACGGCCTCACTACTCTTTGCGTAAAGAACCTACCCCTGACCTCTGTCCTATATCTATTACCCCTCAGTTTAAGGCGATGTCCCCTCGTGCTAGCCATTTCCATCCGCGGGAGAAGGCTCTCACTGTCCACCCTATCTAACCCTCTGATCATTTTGTATGCCTCTATTAAGTCTCCTCTTAACCTTCTTCTCTCTAACGAAAACAACCTCAAGTCCATCAGCCTTTCCTCATAAGATTTTCCCTCCATACCAGGCAACATCCTGGTAAATCTCCTCTGCACCCGTTCCAAAGCCTCCACGTCCTTCCTATAATGCGGTGACCAGAACTGTACGCAATACTCCAAATGCGGCCGTACCAGTGTTCTGTACAGCTGCAACATGACCTCCTGGCTCCGGAACTCAATCCCTCTACCAATAAAGGCCAACACTCCATAGGCCTTCCTCACCACCCTATCAATATGGGTGGCAACTTTCAGGGATCTATGTACATGGACACCTAGATCCCTCTGCTCATCCACACTTTCAAGAACTTTTCCATTAGCCAAATATTCCACATTCCTGTTTTTCCTTCCAAAGTGAATCACCTCACACTTCTCTACATTAAACTCCATTTGCCACCTCTCAGCCCAGCACTGCAGCTTATCTATATCCCTCTGTAAACTGCTACTTCCTTCCACACTATCGACAACACCACCGACTTTAGTATCGTCTGCAAATTTACTCACCCACCCTTCTGCGCCTTCCTCTAGGTCATTGATAAAAATGACAAACAGCAACGGCCCCAGAACAGATCCTTGTGGTACTCCACTTGTGACAGAACTCCATTCTGAACATTTCCCATCAACCACCACCCTCTGTCTTCTTTCAGCTAGCCAATTTCTGATCCACATCTCTAAATCACCCTCAATCCCCAGCCTCCGTATTTTCTGCAATAGCCTACCGTGGGGAACCTTATCAAACGCTTTGCTGAAATCCATATACACCACATCAACTGCTCTACCCTCGTCTACCTGTTCAGTCACCTTCTCAAAGAACTCGATAAGGTTTGTGAGGCATGACCTACCCTTCACAAAGCCATGCTGACTATCCCTGATCATATTATTCCTATCTAGATGATTATAAATCTTGTCTCTTATAATCCCCTCCAAGACTTTACCCACTACAGACGTGAGGCTCACCGGTCTATAGTTGCCGGGGTTGTCTCTGCTCCCCTTTTTGAACAAAGGGACCACATTTGCTATCCTCCAGTCCTCTGGCACTATTCCTGTATCCAATGATGACATAAAAATCAAAGCCAATGGTCCAGCAATCTCTTCCCTGGCCTCCCAGAGAATCCTAGGATAAATCCCATCAGGTCCCGGGGACTTATCTATTTTCAGCCTGTCCAGAATTGCCAACACCTCTTCCCTACGTACCTCAATGCCATCTAATCTATTTACCTGGAGCTCAGCATTCTCCTCCACAACATTATCTTTTTCCTGAGTGAATACTGACGAAAAATATTCATTTAGTATCTCGCCTACCTCTTCAGACTCTACACACAACTTCCCATCCCTGTCCTTGACTGGTCCTACTCTGTCCCTAGTCATTCGCTTATTCCTGACATACCTATAGAAAGCTTTTGGGTTTTCCTTGATCCTTCCTGCCAAATACTTCTCATGTCCCCTCCTTGCTCGTCTTAGCTCTCTCTTTAGATCCTTCCTCGCTACCTTGTAACTATCCATCACCCCAACTGAAACTTCACACCTCATCTTCACATAGGCCTCCTTCTTCCTCTTAACAAGAGATTCCACTTCTTTGGTAAACCACGGTTCCCTCGCTCGGCACCTTCCTCCCTGCCTGACCGGTACATACTTATCAAGAACACGCAGTAGCTGATCCTTGAACAAGCTCCACTTATCCAGTGTGTCCAAAACTTGCAGCCTACTTCTCCACCTTATCCCCCCCAAGTCACGTCTAATGGCATCATAATTTCCCTTCCCCCAGCTATAACTCTTGCCCTGCGGTGTATACTTATCCCTTTCCATCCTTAACGTAAACGTCACCGAATTGTGGTCACTGTCCCCAAAGTGCTCACCTACCTCCAAATCCAACACCTGGCCTGGTTCATTACCCAAAACCAAATCCAATGTGGCCTCGCCTCTTGTTGGCCTGTCAACAAACTGTGTCAGGAAACCCTCCTGCACACACTGTACAAAAAACGACCCATCTAATGTACTCGAACTATATCTTTTCCAGTCAATATTTGGAAAGTTAAAGTCTCCCATAATAACTACCCTATTACTTTCACTCTTATCCAGGATCATCCTCGCCATCCTTTCCTCTACATCCCTAGAACTATTTGGAGGCCTATAGAAAACTCCCAACAGGGTGACCTCTCCTTTCCTGTTTCTAACCTCAGCCCATACTACCTCGGAAGATGAGTCCCCATCTAGCATCCTCTCCGCCACCGTAATACTGCTCTTGACTAGCAGCGCCACACCTCCCCCTCTTTTGCCTCCTTCTCTGAGCTTACTAAAACACCTAAACCCCGGAACCTGCAACATCCATTCCTGTCCCTGCTCTATCCACGTCTCCGAAATGGCCACAACATCGAAGTCCCAGGTACCAACCCATGCTGCCAGTTCCCCTACCTTCATCATAGAATTTACAGTGCAGAAGGAGGCCATTCGGCCCATCGAGTCTGCACCAGCTCTTGGAAAGAGCACCCTACCCAAGGTCAACACCTCCACCCTATCCCCATAACCCAGTAACCCCACCCAACACTAAGGGCAATTTTGGAGACTAAGGGCAATTTATCATGGCCAATCCACCTAACCTGCACATCTTTGGACTGTGGGAGGAAACCGGAGCACCCGGAGGAAACCCACGCACACACGGGGAGGATGTGCAGACTCCGCACAGACAGTGACCCAAGCCGGAATCGAACCTGGGACCCTGGAGCTGTGAAGCAATTGTGCTATCCACAAGGCTACCGTGCTGCCCCGCAAAATATACCTTATTTTGTATACTCCTGGCATTGAAGTAGACACACTTCAAACCACCTACCTGAACACTGGCCCCCTCCTGCGACGTCAAATCTGAGCTCCTGACCTCTATACTCTCACTCTCCCTTACCCTAAAACTACAATCCAGGTTCCCATGCCCCTGCTGCATTAGTTTAAACCCCCCCAAAGAGCACTAACAAATCTCCCCCCCAGGATATTTGTGCCCCGCAGGTTCAGATGTAGACCATCCTGTCTGTAGAGGTCCCACCTTCCCCAGAAAGAGCCCCAGTTATCCAGAAATCTGAATCCCTCCCGCCTGCACCATCCCTGTAGCCACGTGTTTAATTGCTCTCTCTCCCTATTCCTCATCTCACTATCACGTGGCATGGGCAACAACCCAGAGATAACAATTCTATTTGTTCTAGTTCTGAGCTTCCATCCTAGCTCCCTGAAAGCCTGCCTGACATCCTTATCCCCTTTCCTACCTATGTCGTTAGTGCCAATGTGGACCACGACTTGGGGCTGCTCCCCCTCCCCCTTAAGGACCCGGAAAACACGATCCGAGACATCACGTACCCTTGCACCTGGGAGGCAACTACCAAACGTGAGTCTCTCACGCTCCCACAAAATCTCCTATCTGTGCCCCTGACTATAGAGTCCCCAATTACTAATGCTCTGCTCCTCTCCCCCCTTCCCTTCTGAGCAAGAGGGACAGACTCTGTGCCAGAGGTCCGTACCCCATGGCTTACCCCTGGTAAGTCCCCCCCCCACAAGTATCCAAAGCGGTATACTTGTTTCTCAGGGGAACGACCGCAGGGGATCCCTGCACTGACTGTTTTTTCCCCGTCCCTCTTACAGTTACCCATCTATCTCCAATCTTTGGTGTAACTAATTCCCTGAAGCTGCTATCTATGACCCCCTCTGCCTCCCGAATGATCCGAAGTTCTTCCAACTCCAGCTCCAGTTCCCTAACTCGGTCTTGGAGGAGCTGGAGATGGCAGCTCTTCCTGCAGGTAAAATCAGCAGGGACACTAACGGCATCCCTCACCTCAAACATCCTGCAGGAGGAACATTGCACTCCCTTCCCTGCCATTCCTCTAACTTTCTACCAAGCCATTCCTCTAACTTTCTACCAAACCATTCCTCTGACTTTCTACCAAACCATTCCTCTAACTTTCTACATGGGGCAGTCAGTGTGACGGGGAACAGTAACACAGCTCAACGACACAGAGCGGGGCAGTCAGTTCAACCGGGAACAGTAACACAGCTCGGCGACAGAGCGGGACAGTCAGTGCGACTGGGAACAGTAACACAGCTCGACGACACAGAGAGGGGCAGTCAGTGCGACCGGGAGGAGTAACACAGCTCGACGACACAGAGCAGGGCAGTGAGTGGGACTGGGAACAGTAACACAGCTCGACGACACAGCGGGGCAGTCAGTTCAACCGGGAACAGTAACACAGCTCGATGACAGAGCGGGACAGTCAGTGCGACAGGGAACAGTAACACAGCTCAACGACACAGAGCGGGGCAGTCAGTGCGACTGGGTACAGTAACACAGCTCGACCACACAGAGCGGGGCAGTCAGTGCGACAGGGAACAGTAACACAGCTCAACGACACAGAGCCGGGAAGTCAGTGCAACAGGGAACAGTAACACAGCTCGACGACACAGAGCGGGGCAGTCAGTGCGACAGGGAACAGTAACACAGCTCGACGACACAGAGCCGGGCAGTCAGTGCGACCAGGAACAGTAACACAGCTCGACGACACAGAGCCGGGAAGTCAGTGCGACAGGGAACAGTAACACAGCTCGACGACACAGAGCCGGGAAGTCAGTGCGACAGGGAACAGTAACACAGCTCGACGACACAGAGCCGGAAAGTCAGTGCGACAGGGAACAGTAACACAGCTCAACACAGAGCGGGGCAGTGAGTGGGACTGGAACAGTAACACAGATCGACGACACAGAGAGGGGCAGTGAGGGCAACAGGGAACAGTAACACAGCTCGAAGACACAGAGCGGGGCAGTCAGTGCGACGGGGAACAGTAACACAGCTCGGCAACACAGAGCGGGGCAGTCAGTGCGACCGGGAACAGAAACACAGCTCGACGACACAGTGCGGGGCAGAGTGTGATGGGGAACAGTAACACAGCTCGACGACACAGAGCGGGGCAGTCAGTGCGACTGGGAACAGTAACACAGCTCGACGACACAGAGCGGGGCAGTCAGTGTGACAGGGAACAGTAACACAGCTCGACGACAGAGCGGGGCAGTCAGTGCGACCGGGAACAGTAACACAGCTCGACGACATAGAGCAGGGCAGTCAGTGCGACGGGGAACAGTAACACAGCTCAACGACACAGAGCGGGGCAGTCAGTGCGACAGGGAACAGTAACACAGCTCGACGACACAGAGCCGGGGAGTCAGTGCGACAGGGAACAGTAACACAGCTCGACGACACAGAGCGTGGCAGTCAGTGCGACAGGGAACAGTAACACAGCTCGACGACACAGAGCGGGGCAGTCAGTTCAACCGGGAACAGTAACACAGCTCGACGACAGAGCGGGGCAGTCAGTGCGACTGGGAACAGTAACACAGCTCGACGACACAGAGAGGGGCAGTCAGTGCGACCGGGAGGAGTAACACAGCTCGACGACACAGAGCGGGGCAGTGAGTGGGACTGGGAGGACTAACACAGCTTAACGACACAGAGCGGGGCAGTCAGTGCGACTGGGAACAGTAACACAGCTCAACGACACAGAGCGGGGCAGTCAGTGCGACCGGGAGGAGTAACACAACTCGACGACACAGAGCGGGGCAGTCAGTGCGACCGGGAGGACTAACACAGCTTAACGACACAGAGCGGGGCAGTCAGTGCGACTGGGAACAGTAACACAGCTCGACGACACAGAGAGGGGCAGTCAGTGCGACCGGGAGGAGTAACACAGCTCGACGACACAGAGCGGGGCAGTGAGTGGGACTGGGAACAGTAACACAGCTCGACGACACAGCAGGGCAGTCAGTTCAACCGGGAACAGTAACACAGCTCGACGACAGAGCGGGACAGTCAGTGCGACAGGGAACAGTAACACAGCTCGACGACAGAGCGGGGCAGTCAGTGCGACAGGGAACAGTAACACAGCTCAACGACACAGAGCCGGGCAGTCAGTGCGACTGGGAACAGTAACACAGCTCAACGACACAGAGAGGGGCAGTCAGTGCGACGGGGAACAGTAACACAGCTCGACGACAGAGCGGGACAGTCAGTGCGACAGGGAACAGTAACACAGCTCGACGACACAGAGCCGGGGAGTCAGTGCGACAGGGAACAGTAACACAGCTCAACGACACAGAGCGGGGCAGTCAGTGCGACTGGGTACAGTAACACAGCTCAACGACACAGAGCGGGGCAGTCAGTGCGACCGGGAGGAGTAACACAACTCGACGACACAGAGCGGGGCAGTCAGTGCGACCGGGAGGAGTAACACAGCTCAACGACACAGAGCGGGGCAGTCAGTGCGACAGGAAACAGTAACACAGCTCGACGACACAGAGCCGGGAAGTCAGTGCGACAGGGAACAGTAACACAGCTCAACAACACAGAGCGGGGCAGTGAGTGGGACTGGAACAGTAACACAGATCGACGACACAGAGAGGGGCAGTGAGTGCAACAGGGAACAGTAACACAGCTCGACGACACAGAGCCGGGAAGTCAGTGCGACAGGGAACAGTAACACAGCTCGACGACACAGAGCCGGGAAGTCAGTGCGACAGGGAACAGTAACACAGCTCGACGACACAGAGCGGTGCAGTCAGTGCGACCAGGAACAGTAACACAGCTCAACAACACAGAGCGGGGCAGTGAGTGGGACTGGAACAGTAACACAGATCGACGACACAGAGAGGGGCAGTGAGTGCAACAGGGAACAGGAACACAGCTCGAAGACACAGAGCGGGGCAGTCAGTGCGACGGGGAACAGTAACACAGCTCGTAGACACAGAGCGGGGCAGTCAGTGCGACCGGGAACAGAAACACAGCTCGACGACAGTGCGGGGCAGAGTGTGACGGGGAACAGTAACACAGCTCGGCGACACAGAGCGGGGCAGTCAGTGCGACCGGGAGGAGTAACAAAGCTCGACGACACAGAGCGGGGCAGTCAGTTCAACCGGGAACAGTAACACAGCTCGACGACACAGAGCGGGGCAGTCAGTGCGACAGAGAACAGTAACACAGCTCGGCGACACAGAGCGGGGCAGTCAGTGCGACTGGGAACAGTAACACAGCTCGCGACACGGAGCGGGGCAGTCAGTGTGACAGGGAACAGTAACACAGCTCGACGACAGAGCGGGGCAGTCAGTGCGACCGGGAACAGTAACACAGCACGACGACACAGAGCAGGGCAGTCAGTGCGACGGGGAACAGTAACACAGCTCGACGACACAGAGCCGGGGAGTCAGTGCGACAGGGAACAGTAACACAGCTCGACGACACAGAGCGGGGCAGTGAGTGCGACCAGGAACAGTAACACAGCTCAACGACACAGAGCGGGGCAGTCAGTTCAACCGGGAACAGTAACACAGCTCGACGACAGAGCGGGACAGTCAGTGCGACAGGGAACAGTAACACAGCTCGACGACACAGAGAGGGGCAGTCAGTGCGACTGGGAGGAGTAACACAGCTCGACGACACAGAGCGGGGCAGTGAGTGGGACTGGGAACAGTAACACAGCTCGACGACACAGCGGAGCAGTCAGTTCAACCGGGAACAGTAACACAGCTCGACGACACAGAGCCGGGGAGTCAGTGCGACAGGGAACAGTAACACAGCTCGACGACAGAGCGGGGCAGTCAGTGCGATGGGGAACAGTAACACAGCTCGACGACACAGCGCGGTGCAGTCAGTGCGACCAGGAACAGTAACACAGCTCAACAACACAGAGCGGGGCAGTGAGTGGGACTGGGAACAGTAACACAGATCGACGACACAGAGAGGGGCAGTGAGTGCAACAGGGAACAGTAACACAGCTCGAAGACACAGAGCGGGGCAGTCAGTGCGACCGGGAGGAGCAACACAGCTCGACGACACAGAGCGGGGCAGTCAGTTCAACCGGGAACAGTAACACAGCTCGACGACACAGAGCGGGGCAGTCAGTGCGACAGGGAACAGTAACACAGCTTGAAGACACAGAGAGGGGCAGTCAGTGCGACAGGGAACAGTAACACAGCTCGCGACACGGAGCGGGGCAGTCAGTGCGACGGGGAACAGTAACACAGCTCGACGACACAGAGCGGGGCAGTGAGTGGGACTGGGAACAGTAACACAGGTCGACGACACAGAGAGGGGCAGTGAGTGCAACAGGGACGGGTAACGCAGCTCGACCACACAGAGCGAGGCAGTCAGTGCGACCGGGAGGAATAACACAGCTCAACGACACGGAGCGGGGCAGTCAGTGCGACGGGGAACAGTAACACAGCTCGGCGACACAGAGAGGGTCAGTCAGTGCGACGGGGAACAGTAACACAGCTCGGCGACACAGAGAGGGTCAGTCAGTGCGACGGGGAACAGTAACACAGCTCGACGACACAGAGCGGGGCAGTCAGTGTGACAGGGAACAGTAACACAGCTCGACGACAGAGCGGGGCAGTCAGTGCGACCGGGAACAGTAACACAGCTCGACGACACAGAGCGGGGCAGTCAGTGCGACGGGGAACAGTAACACAGCTCAACGACACAGAGCGGGGCAGTCAGTGCGACAGGGAACAGTAACACAGCTCGACGACACAGAGCCGGGGAGTCAGTGCGACAGGGAACAGTAACACAGCTCGACGACACAGAGCGGTGCAGTCAGTGCGACCAGGAACAGTAACACAGCTCAACAACACAGAGCGGGGCAGTGAGTGCAACAGGGAACAGTAACACAGCTCGAAGACACAGAGCGGGGCAGTCAGTGCGACGGGGAACAGTAACACAGCTCGGCGACACAGAGCGGGGCAGTCAGTGCGACCGGGAACAGAAACACAGCTCGACGACACAGTGCGGGCCAGTCAGTGTGACGGAGAACAGTAACACAGCTCGGCGACACAGAGCGGGGCAGTCAGTGCGACCGGGAGGAGTAACACAGCTCGACGACACAGAGCGGGGCAGTCAGTTCAACCGGGAACAGTAACACAGCTCGACGACACAGAGCGGGGCAGTCAGTTCAACCGGGAACAGTAACACAGCTCGACGACACAGAGCGGGGCAGTCAGTGCGACAGGGAACAGTAACAGAGCTTGACGACACAGAGAGGGGCAGTCAGTGCGACAGGGAACAGTAACACAGCTCGCGACACGGAGCGGGGCAGTCAGTGCGACGGGGAACAGTAACACAGCTCGACGACACAGAGCGGGGCAGTCAGTGTGACAGGGAACAGGAACACAGCTCGACCACAGAGCGGGGCAGTCAGTGCGACAGGGAACAGTAACACAGCTCGACCACACAGAGCGGGGCAGTGAGTGGGACTGGGAACAGTAACACAGGTCGACGACACAGAGAGGGGCAGTGAGTGCAACAGGGACGGGTAACGCAGCTCGACCACACAAAGCGAGGCAGTCAGTGCGACCGGGAGAAATAACACAGCTCGACGACACAGAGCGGGGCAGTCAGTTCAACCGGGAACAGTAACACAGCTCGACGACGCAGAGCAGTCAGTGCGACAGGGAACAGTAACACAGCTTGACGACACAGAGAGGGGCAGTCAGTGCGACAGGGAACAGTAACACAGCTCGCGACACGGAGCGGGGCAGTCAGTGCGACGGGGAACAGTAACACAGCTCGACGACACAGAGCGGGGCAGTCAGTGTGACAGGGAACAGTAACACAGCTCGACCACACAGAGCGGGGCAGTGAGTGGGACTGGGAACAGTAACACAGGTCGACGACACAGAGAGGGGCAGTGAGTGCAACAGGGACGGGTAACGCAGCTCGACCACACAGAGCGAGGCAGTCAGTGCGACCGGGAGGAATAACACAGCTCAACGAGACAGAGCGGGGCAGTCAGTGTGACGGGGAACAGTAACACAGCTCGACGACGCAGAGCAGTCAGTGCGACAGGAAACAGTAACACAGTTCGACGACGCAGAGCGGGGCAGTCAGTGCGACCAGGAGGAGTAACACAGCTCGACGACACAGAGCGGGGCAGTGAGTGGGACTGGGAACAGTAACACAGCTCGACGACACAGGGCGGGGCAGTCAGTGCGACGGGGAACAGTAACACAGCTCGACAACACAGAGCGGGGCAGTCAGTGCGACAGGGAACAGGAACACAGCTCGACGACATAGAGCGGGGCAGTCAGTGCGACAGGGAACAGTAACACAGCTCGACCACACAGAGCGGGGCAGTGAGTGGGACTGGGAATAGTAACACAGGTCGACGACACAGAGAGGGGCAGTGAGTGCAACAGGGACGGGTAACGCAGCTCGACCACACAGAGCGAGGCAGTCAGTGCGACCGGGAGAAATAACACAGCTCAACGACACAGAGCGGGGCAGTCAGTGCGATGGGGAACAGTAACACAGCTTGACGACACAGAGAGGGGCAGTCAGTGCGACAGGGAACAGTAACACAGCTCGACAACACAGAGCGGGGCAGTCAGTGCGATGGGGAACAGTAACACAGCTCGACGACACAGAGCAGTCAGTGCGACAGGGAACAGTAACACAGCTCGACGACACAGAGCGGGGCAGTCAGTGCGACAGGGAACAGTAACACAGCTCGACCACACAGAGCGGGGCAGTGAGTGGGACTGGGAATAGTAACACAGGTCGACGACACAGAGAGGGGCAGTGAGTGCAACAGGGACGGGTAACGCAGCTCGACCACACAGAGCGAGGCAGTCAGTGCGACCGGGAGAAATAACACAGCTCAACGACACAGAGCGGGGCAGTCAGTGCGATGGGGAACAGTAACACAGCTTGACGACACAGAGAGGGGCAGTCAGTGCGACAGGGAACAGTAACACAGCTCGACAACACAGAGCGGGGCAGTCAGTGCGATGGGGAACAGTAACACAGCTCGACGACACAGAGCAGTCAGTGCGACAGGGAACAGTAACACAGCTCGACGACACAGAGCGGGGCAGTCAGTGCCACCAGGAGTAACACAGCTCGATGACGCAGAGCGGGGCAGTCAGTGCGACCAGTGGAGTAACACAGCTCGACGACACAGAGCGGGGCAGTCAGTGTGACGGGGAACAGTAACACAGCTCGACAACACAGAGTGGGGCAGTCAGTGTGACGGGGAACAGTAACACAGTTCGACGACACAGAGCGGGGCAGTCAGTGCGACAGGAAACAGTAACACTGCTCGACGATACAGAGCGGGGCAGTCAGTGCGACCAGGAGGAGTAACACAGCACAAGGACACTGAAGAGAAAGGAAGGATATCCCTAAATTTAAAACAGCTATCAAATCTTTAGTTAAAATGGGACCAGACTAGAGCATTAATTGAACACTCAATCACAAACGTCTCCAGTGAATTGTTTTGAAGTGAGGTGACTGTTGCAGGATCCTTAAAGCAACAATGGGGTGAGTGACTCTTTCACCCAAATGTGTGCTCATAATGCCCGAGACACCAAATAAACATGTGAAATAATGGACCAATCACCCCATTGCTGCTTGTGGGCTCTTCCAATGCGAAAATTGGTTGTTGCACGCGTTTGCACAAGACAATGCACTTGCGGGTCATTCAATATCTGGGAAGCACCAAGGCTTTTGAGAGATGTGATCATATGCGATATAAATGCAAGTCTTTGCCAGCACAAGCAGAATGGGTTAATCTACTGCCTTCTGTGCTGAAATATTCCATAAAGGAATTTCCCAATGCTACTTATTTCAGTTGGTTACCTTGGGCGGCACGGTAGCACAGTGTTTAACACTGTTGCTTCACAGCGCCAGGGTCCCAGATTCGATTCCCGGCTGGGGTCACTGTCTGTGCAGAATCTGTACATTCTCCCCGTGTCTGCTTGAGTTTCCTCCGGGTGCTCCGGTTTCCTCCCACAAATCCCGAAAGATGTGGGCGCGATTCTCTGCTCCCGCGCCGGTTTGGAGAATCGCCTGGGTCGCCAAATTTTCCCGCCACGCCAGTCCGACGCCCTCCCGCGATTCACGGAAGTGGCCAGATCGGCACCATCGCGTTTTGCGCGGCGCGGTCCAGTGAATCGCCCGAGACAGCCAAAATGGCGATTCACCAGTACCCCCGCGATTCTCAGTGGCAGATGGGCCGAGCGGCCTGCCCAAAACGGCGGGTTCCCCCCGGCGCCGTCCACCTGGTCGCTGCCGGCGGGAACAGCGCGGGGGGGAGGGGGGGGGGGGGGGCCTGCGGGGGAGGTGGGGGGGGATCCTGCACCGGGGGGGGGCCTCAAATGGGGTCTGGCCCGTGATCGGTGCCCACCGATCGTCGGGCTGGCCTCTCTGAAGGAGGACCTCCTTTCTTCCGCAGCCCCGCAAGATCCGTCAGACATCTTATTGCGGGGCAGACTCGGAGAGGACGGCAACCACGCATGTGCGGGTGACGGCAGTTATGCGGCGCCGGCTGCGTCATGTATGCGGCGCCGCCTTTACGCGGCGCCAAGGCCTGGCGCGCGTAAATGATGCGGCGCCGCTCCTAGCCCATTATCAGGCCCTGAATCGGTCGGGATCGGGGCCGTTTCCCGCCGTCGTGAACGTCGACGGCGTTCACGACGGTGCGAACGCTCTGCCTCCATTTGGGAGAATCCCGCCCGTGCTGTTGGGTGAATTGGACATTCTGAATTCTCCCTCAGTGTACCCGAACAGGTGCCGGAATGTGACAACTAGGGGCTTTTCACAGTAACTTCATTGCAGTGTTAATGTAAGTCTACTTGTGAAAATAAAGATTATTATATGGTATTAAAATTGCATCCACCTAAAAACCCCAATCTTTAATATCTAGGATGTGGAGATGCCGGCGTTGGACTGGGGTGAGCACAGTAAGAAGTCTTACAACACCAGGTTAAAGTCCAACAGGTTTGTTTCGATGTCACTAGCTTTCGGAGCGCTGCTCCTTCCTCAGGTGAATGAAGAGGTGGGTTCCAGAAACACATATATAGACAGATTCAAAGATGCCA
Organism: Scyliorhinus torazame; assembly: GCF_047496885.1. Classification (NCBI taxonomy): domain Eukaryota; kingdom Metazoa; phylum Chordata; class Chondrichthyes; order Carcharhiniformes; family Scyliorhinidae; genus Scyliorhinus; species Scyliorhinus torazame. The sequence continues at coordinate 18,324,504 of NC_092715.1, forward strand.
AACAATGCTTGGAATGCGACCATTAGCAGGTGATTAAATCTTTACAGATCCAGAGATGGGGTAACCCCAGGTTAAAAAGGTGTGTCAACTTCAAACAACCGCGCAACCTCAAACAAACCATTGTTTGCAGCAAACTACCCAGTCTTCAGAACAGTGACCACGACACCACACAACCCTGCCAAGGCAATCTCTGCAAGACGTGCCAGATCATCGACATGGATACCACTATTACACGTGAGAACACCACCCACCAGGTACGCGGTACATACTCGTGCGACTCGGCCAACGTTGTCTACCTCATACGCTGCAGGAAAGGATGTCCCGAAGCGTGGTTCATTGGCGAGACCATGCAGATGCTGCGACAACGAATGAACGGACATCGCGCAACAATCACCAGGCAAGAATGTTCCCTTCCAGTCGGGGAACACTTCAGCAGTCAAGGGCATTCAGCCTCTGATCTACGGGTAAGCGTTCTCCAAGGCGGCCTTCAGGACGCGAGACAACGCAGAATCGCCGAGCAGAAACTTATACCCAAGTTCCGCACACATGAGTGCGGCCTCAACCGGGACCTGGGATTCATGTCGCATTACATTCATCCCCCACCATCTGGCCTGCGAAATCCTACCAACTGTCCTGGCTTGAGACAATTCACACCTCTTTAACCTGGGGTTACCCCATCTCTGGATCTGTAAAGATTCAATCACCTGCTAATGGACGCATCCCAAGCATTGTCTGGCATCTTTGAATTTGTCTATATATGTGTTTCTGGAACATACCTCTTCATTCACCTGAGGAAGGAGCAGCGCTCCGAAAGCTAGTGACATCGAAACAAACCTGTTGGACTTTAACCTGGTGTTGTAAGACTTCGTACTTTAATATCTAGGATCACACATACACACCATGAATGGCCTCTAGCCAGGAGGACTGCAAGCAGCCACCAAACACATAAAATTGTAGAATCCTAGGGCACAGGAGGACAATCCAGCCCAGTGAACCTGTGTCCCAGCACCAGTCCCCAGAGGAGTAAATGGCAGGGGAGAATTAGTGCGTGTGTTTTATTACCGGTTGTTGAGTGCTTTCATCGCCTCTTCCATCTGCAAGTATTCGGCTGCCTTCCACACATCACTCGCCTCCTCTTCCTGCAGCAGCATCAGCTTGGCAGTGTAGGTGAACTCAATCAAGTGCCGGAATGCCAGGTTACTCACCCCTGAGGCAACAGAGCAACACATATCAAAAACACAGTCCCGCCATAGCTACGCTACTTTGTAACAAGCCACACCCCAACCTGTTGAAACTCACCCTTCCCTGAGGGCCTCAAACTGTGGAGTTGCTCAACAAACTATTTTATAAAACTCATGGAAATTACAGATGAGTAAGGCCCCCTCGGGGCCTCATCCATTCGAAAGAGGCCTGTAATCTCCCCACTGCAGCCTCCAATTGCTTCTCGTTGTGAGACCATCGTCTTCACCTCTGCTGTTCGAAAGGAACATTGTAAAGTCAAGTTCACTTTGCGAACAGCACTTCTACTCGAATTTAGAAAAATACCATTTGCGTCAGCGGTGGCTCAAGTCGTACTCCTGCCTGAGTCACTCGGTGCCGGGTTCAAGTTCCATTCCAGAAACCTTAGCATGGATATCAAGGTTGACGCTCCAGTGCGGCAGTCAAGGTGTGCAAACTGTTGGGACCTGGCACCTTTCTGGTGACATGTTAAACCAAAGCCCCAGCTGCCCTCTCAGTTAACGTAAAAGCTCTCGTGACATTATTTTAAAGACGAATAGAGCAGTTATCCCCCGCATCTCAGCCAATATTTACCTCTAAATCGACAGGACAAAAACTGGTTATTATCATTGCTGTTTTTGCGAGATTGCTGAGCCTAAGTTTGTAAGAGTGTTTTTGGGAAAGCTTATTAAGTGAGTTCACAGAGTGATTTCAACACTTCTGTTAAACACTCGGCTGATGGTAAATGTCTTGCTGTACAAACCCCAGAAGGGAAACTTGAAACAACTTCCCCCATGTTTGTTTGCAATTTGTATAGTATGAGTGAAAGTTTCGAAATCCAGAAATGATGTCCCCGACTACTTGTGATGATTTTATAGCAAAGAAATAGGAAAAGCAATAAGCTAAAATAGAAATACACTTAAACATGACAAAGCTGTCACATAGTACTGGGGGCTACACAGCTATTCCTGCAATTGGCTGAGATCTGAAATAGCCCCCTGCATAAGTTTCAATATCTGGTCAGTCTGTTCCCATTCACATACCCTCAGTTTTAAAATATGACCAGAATATTACCGACAGCAAAATACTCTAATTTCTTGGGTTTCTCTGCCAGGTTTTCTTGACACTGTTCCATAGAGAGCAAATGTGAGAGCTACCCAGAGAGTAGGCTATTCTAGATCTGATCATGTGCAATGAGACAGGATTAAGTAATGACCATGTAGTAGAGGCACCTCTCGGAAGTAGTGATCATAACGTGATTGAATTTCGCAATCAGTTCACGGGGAGGAGTGGATTTAAGATCAATGTTTTGAACTTTAAATAAGGGCAGCTATGTGGGTATGAAGACAGAGGTGCCTAAAGTGAACTGGGAAATTAGGTTAAGGGATAAGACAATATGGATGCAGTAGCAGACGCTTATGGGGATATTTCATGACACTCTGCAAAGATACAGTCCGCTGAGAAATAAAGATTCTCGGGGAAGGCCATACCATCCATGGCTAATGAAGGATGTTAAAGTAAGTATCAAACTTAAAGAAAAAGCATATAGATCCGCAAAGATGACTGGCAGGTCAGAAGATTGGACAGAATATAAAGAACAGCAAAGAATGACTAAAAAATAAAGAGTACAAAAAAATGCTAAGCTAGAAATACAAAAACATATAGTTAGAGTTTCTACAAATATTGAAAAAGGAAAAATGATGAATGTTTGTCCAATTAGACAGTAAAAAATGGGGAATCAATAATGAAAAATAAAGAAATGGCAGAAAAATTGAACAGCTGTTTTGCATTTGTCTCCATTGTAGAGGATACAAATAATGTCCTAGAAATAAATGCATCAAGATGAAAGGGAGGAAGGAACTTGAAACAATTACAATTACAACATGGAAAGGGTACAGGGAATATTAGAACTAAAAGCTGACAAGTCTCCTGGTCCTGATGGATTTCATTCTTGGGCCTTAAAAGAAATGGTTTGATTTTCCAAAATTGCCAAGGTTCTGGGAAGGTCCCATCAGATTGGGAAATAACGAATGTGACGTTTCTATTCAGGAAACGAAGGAAACAGAAAGCAGGAAACTACAGGCCAATTAGCTTGAATTCGAAAAATTGATGGAAGCTATTATCAAGGTTATAGGAGGACACTTAGAAAATCTCATTGCATCAAGCAGATTCAACATGGCCGACACGGTGGCACAGTGGTTAGCACTGCTGCTCCACAGCGCCACGGTCCCAGGTTCGATTCCCGGCTTGGGTCACTGTCTGTGCGGAGTCTGTACGTTCTCCCCGTGTCTCCGTGAGTTTTCTCCGGGTGCTCTGGATTCCTCCCAAAAGACGTGCTTGTTAGGTGAATTGGCCATTCTGAATTCTCCCTCAGTGTACCCGAACAGGCCCAAGAGTGTGGCGACTAGAGGATTTTCACAGTAACTTCATTGCAGTATTAATGTAAGCCTACTTGTGACAATAATAAAGATTATTATTACGCTATTATTAACTAGAAGCAGGAGTAGGCCATCTGGCCCCTCGAGCCTGCTCCGCCATTCAATTTGTGGACTCGGCTCCACTTACCCCACCCGCTCACCATAGCCCTTAATTCCTTTACTGTTCAAAATTCTATCTATCTTTGCCTTAAAAACATTTGATGAAGGAGCCTCCACTGCTTCACTGAGCAGGGAATTCCACAGATTCACAACCATTTGGGTGAAGAAGTTCCTCTTCAACTCAGTCCTAAATCTGCTCCTCCTATTTTGAGGCTATGCCCCCTAGTTCTAGATTCACCCGCCAGTGAAAACAACCTCCCTGCTTCTATTTTAACTATTCCTTTCATAATTTTATATGTTTCTCGAAGATCCCCCCCGCATCCTTCCAAATTCCAATGAGTATAGTCCCAGTCTACTCAGTCTCTCCTCATAAGCCAATCCTCTCAACTCTGGAAACAACCTAGTGAATCTCCTTTGCACCCGCTCCAGTACCAGTACATCCTTTCTCAAGTAAGGAGACCAAAACTGTACACAATACTCCAGGTGTGGGCTCACCAGCACCCAATACAGCTGCAATATAACATCCCTGTTTTTAAACTCTATCCCTCTAGCAATGAAGGGCCACATTCCATTTGCCTTCTTAATTACCTGCTGTACCTGCAAACCAACTTCATGCACAAGGGCACCCAGGTCCCTCTGCACAGCAGCATGCTGCAATTTTATACCATTTAAATAATAGTTCATTTTGCTGTTATTCCTACCAAAATGGATGACCTCACATTTATCAACATTGTATTCCATCTGCCAGACCCTTGCCAACTCACTTAAACTATCTACATCCCTCTGCACATTTTCAGTGTCCTCTGCACACTTGGCTCTACCACTCATCCTGCTGTCTTCGGAAAGGCAGGGGAAGCAAATGGAAAAGGCAGGGGAAACAAAGCCTGGGTTGGTAAGGGAGCTCGAGAATACCATGAGACAAAAACAGAAAGTGGGTGATGTACAGCAGACAAATCCTTCCAACCAGGACAAATATAGTGAGCTGAGCGGGGAATGTAGAGGAAAATAAGACAGGCAGAAAGAATACGAACATAGAAAGGCAGTTAACAAAGAAAATAACCCCAAAATATTCATGCCAGCATGTAAGTTTAATAAGCAGATACTAAAAGGCAGATGGGTCTATTCGGAGGAAAAAACAACGATGGGGGAGATAAAACAGCAGGGACTTGGCGTGGTTTGAGTTCATTAAGGAGAGCCGGCATAGACTTAGAAAACCTAACTAAGCTAAATGAATTTTTTGATGAAGTAACAGAGAAGGTTACTGAATGGAATGTGGTGAATGTACTCTCCATGGATTTTAAGAAAGCATTTGACAAACCATATAAAGGGCAGGTTAAAATTATTCTTATTTTGTTCTTCATTGTGGGCATGGTTGGCAAGGCCAGCATTTATTACCCATCTCTAATTGCCCTTGAACAGAGTGGTTTATTGGACACTTTCAGAGGGCAGTTAAGAGCTGTTGATCACATGGAATCACAGAGGCCAGGTTAAGGATAGCAGATTACGTCCCCGAACCAAATGGGTTTTTAAAACATTCAACAATGGTTTAATGGGCCAGAAATTTACACTCTGAGACGGGGAGCACGGAATTGTGGATCCTGCCTCAACCCAGACGCAATTTCAGATTCGGCCCACGCCCCGATTAAGCCCTTTAAGTAGACACTTCAGATTTGGGGTGCCCTTCCTCGGGACCCGGGCCTCCGGCCCTCCCTCCCCACCCCCTGATCCCAGGGCGGGACTGGAGAGCTGTCAGCCAATCCGATTGGTCAGCAGCTCTCCAAGGCGGGACTTCCTGCCAAAGGCAGGCAGAGGCTGCCAATCAGCGCCCATTTGAAATGGAAGTGGACTTGTCGGGGTCAGTGGGGATGTGTTATTCGGGCCATGGTCATCATTGGACTGAAGTCCAGAGTTCGGTGGAGTTCAACATTTCACTACCTGCGGTGCTGGGATTTGAACCCTGGTCCCCAAATTAAACTGGCTCTCTGGATTACTAGTTTGGTGGCAATACCACTGCACCACCAGGCCCTGTGGCTCATGAAATAGGGTCAAGATCGACAAAAAAATTGGCTTAAGGACAGAAAGCAGCAAGTTGTGGTAATTGTTTCTTTTCAAACAGCGATGTTCCCCAAGGGTCAGTGCTAAGACCACAGAATTTTTTGATATGAATAAATGTCTTGGATTACAGTTTACAAAATTAAGTTTAACAATTTGCTGATGATACCAAACTTAGGATAGTGGTAAACAGTTGGGGTTGTACAAATCGACTGCAACAAAACGTAGATAGGCCAGCATAATGAACAGACAAGAGTGACTGGAAGAAAAACTGAAAATACAGGACAATCTCAGCAGGTCTGACAGCCTTTCAAATCTGGATGACTCCAAGAGTCTCTCGCCACAGATGCTGTGAGACCTGCTGAGATTGTCCAGTATTTTCTGTTTTCGTTTGAGATTCCAACATCCGCAGTCATTTGTTTTTATAAGCGGTGATTGAACTTTAACACAGAGAAATAGAAACAGAGAAAAAATAGGAGCAGGAGCAGGCTATTTGACCCTTCAAGCCCGCTCCACCATTCATTATGGTCATGGCTGACCATCCCTCTCTTACCAACTTTTACAGATGCACCATAGAAAGCATCCTATCGGGCTGCATCGCAGCCTGCTATGGCAACTGCTCGGCCCAAGACCGCAAGAAACTTCAGAGAGTCGTGAACACAGCCCAATTCATCACATAAACCTGCCTCCCATCCATTGACTCCATCTACACTTCCCGCTGCCGTGGGAAAGCGGCCAGCATAATCAAAGACCCCTCCCACCCGGGTTATTCTCTCTTCCAACTTTTTCCATCGGGCAGGAGATACAGAAGTCTGAGAACACGCACGAACAGACTTAAAAACAGCTTCTTCCTCGCTGTTACCAGATTCCAAAATGATCCTCTTATGGACTGACCTCATTAACACTACACCCTGTATGCTTCATCCGATGCCGGTGTTATGTAGTTACATTGTGTACCTTGTGTTGCCCTATTATGTATTTTATTTTTATTTTCATGTACTTAATGATCTGTTGAGCTGCTCACAGAAAAATACTTTTCACTGTACCTCGGTACACGTGACAATAAACCAATCCAATCCAATCCAATTTAATAGACTAATCCCGCTTTCCATATCCTTTGATCTCCTTCACCCTAAATGCGATATCTAACTGCTTCTTGAAAACATACAATGTTTTAGACTCAACTACTTCCTGTGGTAACAAATTCCACAGGCTCACCACTCTCTGGGTGAAGAAATTTCTCCTCACCTCTGTCCTAAATGGTCTACCCCGTATCCTCAGACTGTGACCCTGGTTCTGGACACCTCCCCACCATCGGGAACATCCTCCCTGCACCTACCCTGTCCAGTCCTGTTAGAACTTTATTGGTTTCTATGAGATCCTCCCTCATTCCTCTGAACTCCAGCGAATACAATCCTAACCGATCCAATCTCTCCTCGTACTGCCATCCCAGGAATCAGTCTGGTAAACCTTTGCTGCACTCCCTCGAGAGCAAGAACATGAAAATGAAAATCACTTATTGTCACAAGTAGGCTTCAAATGAAGTTACTGTGAAAAGCCCCTAGTCGCCACATTCCAGCGCCTGTTCGGGGAGGTTGGTACGGGAATTGAACCGTGTTACTGGCCTGCCTTGGTCTGCTTTCAAAGCCAGCAATTTAGCCCTGTGCTAAACCAGCCCTTCCTAGATAAGACCAAAATTCCACACAGTATTCCAGGTGGGCCTCACCAAGGCCCTGTATAATTGCAGCAAGACATCCCGGCTCCTGTACTCGAATCCTCTCGCAATGAAGGCCAACATACCATTTGCCTCCTTTACCACCGGCTGCGCCTGCATGCTTACCTTCAGTGACTGGTGTACGGGTACACCCAGGTCTTGGTGCACGTTCCTCTCTCCTGATTTATGGCCATTCAGATAATAGTCTGCCTTCTTGTTTTTGCTACCAAAGTGGATAACGTCACATTTCTCCAAATTATACTGCATCTGCCATGCATTTGCCCACTCACTCAGCTTGTCCAAATCACACTGAAGCATCTCTGCATCCTCCTCACAGCTCACCCTCCCACCCAACTTGGTCTCATCTGCAAATCTGGAGATATTACATTTAGTACCCTCATCTACATCATTAATATATATTGTGAATAGCTGGGGTCTTAGCACTGATCGCTGCGGTACCACACTAATCACTGCCTGCCAATCTGAAAAAGACCCGTTAATTCCGACTGTTTCCTGTCTGCCAACCAGTTTTCTATCCATCTCAATACACTACCCCCAATCCTATGCTCTTTAATTTTACACACTAATATTTTACGTGGGATTTTGTCAAAAGCATTCTGAAAGTCCAAATACACCACATCCACTGGCTCCCCTTCATCAATTCTACTAGTTACATCCTTGAAGAATTCCAGTAGATTTGTCAAGCATGGTTTCCCCTTCACTGTTTTTGAAGTGCTCTGCTATAAAAACTTTGATAATGGATTCCAGAATTTCCCCCACTACCGATGTCAGGCTTACTGGTCTATAATTCCCTGCTTTCTCCCTACCTCCCTTTTTAAATAGTGGAGTTACATTAGCCACCCTCTAATCTGCAGCAACTGTTCCAAAGTCTATAGAATCCTGGAAGGTGACCACCAAAGCATCCACTATTTCTAGAGCCAGCTCCTTCAGTACCCTGGGACGCGGATTGTCAGGCCCTGGGGATTTATCAGCCTTCATAGGATTTACAGTGCAGAAGGAGGCCATTTGGCCTATCAAATCTGCACCGGCCCTTGGAAAGAGCACCACACTTAAGCCCACGCCTCCACCCTATCCCCGTAACCCACCTAACCTTTTGGACACTAAGGGGCAATTTAGCATGGCCAGTCTACCTAACCTGCACATCTTTGGACTGTGGGAGGAAACCGGAGCACCCGGAGGAAACCCACGCAGACACCGGGAGGCAGTGCAAACTCCACACAGTCACCCGAGGCCGGAATTGAACCCGGGACCCTGGAACTGTGAGGTAGCAGTGCTAACCACTGTGCCACCATGCCGCCCAATCAATTCAATCCCATCAATTTCCCCAGCACCATTTCTCTACTGATATTAATCAACTTCAGTTCCTCCTTCTTACTGAACCCAACATTCTCCAACATTTCTGGTATCTTATTTGTGTCCTCATTTGTGAAGACAGAGCCAAAATATATATTTAGTTGCTCAGCCATTTCTTTGTCTCCTGCAATACTTTCCCCTGTTTCTGACTGTAAGGGACCTTACATGAGGTGATGATGAGTGATGGGGAGAGACAATCTATACACAATGGCCCAGTTCTAAAGAGTGTGCCGGGACAGAGAGACATGGGGGCTCATATTGATCTTTGAAGATGGCAGGCCATATTGAGAGTGGTCGCATCCCTAGCCAAGCTGTTCCAGTACAGCTGCAACACTGGCATCTACCCGGCAATGTGGAAAATTGCCCAGGTGTCCTGTACACAAAAAACAGGACAAATCCCACCTGGTCAATTACCACTCTATCAATCACTATCAACAGTGCTATCAAGCGGCACTTACTCAGCAATAACCTGCTCACGGACGCTCAGTTTGGGTTCCGCCAGGGTCACTCAGTTCCTGACCTCATTTAACGCAGACAAAAGAGCTGATTGCCAGAGGTGAGAATGACTGCCCTGGATATCAAGGCCGCATTTAACCAAGTATGGCATCAAGGGGCCCTCGCTAAATTGGAGTCAATGGGAATCAGGGGGAAAACTCTGCTCTGGTTGGAGTCATACAAATGAAGATGGTTGTGGTGATTGGAGGTCAATCATCTCAGCTCCAGGACATAACCGCCAGAGTTCCTCAGGGTAATGTCCTAGGACCAACCATCTTCAGCTGCTTCATCAATGACCTCCCTTCGATCACAAGGTCAGAAGTGGGGATGTTTGCAGATGACTGCACAATGTTCAGCACCATTCGCGACTCCTCAGATAATGAAGCAGTCCCTGTCCAAATGCAGCAAGACCTGGACAGTATCCAGGTTTGGGCTGGTAAGTGGCAAGTTACATTTCCGCCGCACAATAATAATTATTATTATTGGATAAGTGTGAGGTTATTCATTTTGGAAGCAAAAACAGGAAGGCAGATTACTACCTGAATGGTTGTAAATTGGGAGAGGGGAGTGTGCAGCGGGACCTGGGTGTCCTTGTGCACCATTCGCTGAAGGTAAGCATGCAGGTGCAGCAGGCGGTAAAGAAGGCTAATGGTATGTTGGCCTTCATTGCGAGAGGTTTTGAGTATAGAAGCAGGGATGTGTTGCTGCAATTGTACAGGGCCTTGGTGAAGCCACACTTGGGAGTATTATGTGCAGTTTTGGTCTCCTTCTCTGAGGAAGGATGTTCTTGCTCTCGAGGGAGTGCAGCGAAGGTTTACCAGACTGATTCTAGGGATGGCGGGACTGTCATATGAGGAGAGATTGACTAGGTTGGGATTGTTCTCACTGGAGTTCAGAAGAATGAGGGGGGATCTCATAGAGACTTATAAAATTCTAACAGGACTAGACAGGGTAGATGCAGGGAAGATGTTACCAATGATGGGTGTGTCCAGAACCAGGGGTCACAGCCTGGGGGTTCAGGGTAAACCATTTCGGACAGAGATAGGGAGACATTTCCTCACACAAAGAGTGGTGAGCCTGTGGAATTCATTACCACAGGAAGTAGTTGATGCTAAAACTTTGAATATATTCAAGAGGCAACTGGATATAGCACTTGGGGAGAATGGCATCAAAGGCTATGGGGAGAAAGCAGGAATAGGCTATTGAGTTGGATGATCAGCCATGATCGTGACGAATGGAGGAGCGGGCTCGAAGGGCCAAAAGGCCTCCTCCTGCTCCTAACTTCGATGTATCTATGTAAGATGCACTGCAGTAACTCGCGAAGGTTCCTTAGGCAGCACCTTCCAAACTCTTGACCACGATCATCTAGGAGGACAAGGGGAGCAGATACCTGAGAACCCCACCACCTGAAGGTTCCCCTCCAAGTCACTCAACACTCTGGCTTAATAATAATCTTTATTAGTGTCACAAGTAGACTTACATTAACACTGCAATTAAGTTACTGTGAAAATCTCCTAGTCGCCACATTCCGGCTACACTGTTCGGGTGCACGGAGGGAAAATTCAGAACGTCCAATTTACCCTACAAGTACGTCTTTCGGGACTTGTGGGAGGAAACTGGTGAACCCGGAGAAAACCCACGCAGACACGGGGAGAACGTGCAGACTCCGCACAGAAAGTGACCCAAGCCGGGAATCGAACCTGGGTCCCTGGTGCTGTGAAGCAACAGTGCTAACCATTGTGTGACCGTCCCGCCCTTGGTAGCATATCACCGTTCCTTCACTGTCGGTGGGCCAAAATCCTGGACCTCTCTCCCTAACAGCACTGTGCATGTACCTACACCTCAGGGACTGCAGCGGTTCAAAAAGGCAGCTCATCACCACCTCCTGTGGGGCAGTTAGAGATGTGTAACAAATGCTGGCCTAACCAGCATCGTGACGGCACGGAGGCACAGTGGATAGCGCTGCTGCCTCACAGCGCCATGGACCCGGATTCAATTCTGGCCTTGGGAGACTGTGTGGAGTCTGCACGGTGTCCCCATGTCTGCGTGGGTTTCCTCCGGGTGCTCCAGTTTCCTCCCACAGTCCAAAGATGTGCAGGTTAGGCGGATTGGCCCTGCTAAAATTGACCCATAGGTTAGGTGGGGTTACGGGGATATTGCAGGGAGTGGGCTGAGGTTCACGTGCTCTTTCAGAGAGTTTGTGCAGACTCGGTGGGCTGAATGACCTCCTTCTGCACTGCAGGGATTCTATGAACCAGAGAAACTCACATCCCGTCAATGAATTTTTAAAAAGCACGTGGGATCTTGGGTTTGAGTACTGAGTCACTGAGTGCAAAAGCAGGAAGTTATGCCAAATCTTTACTAGAACTCTGGTTAGGTCAAAACCTGGAACACTGCAGTCAGTTCTGGTCACTATGCTTTAGGTCTGTTAAGATGCTTAAGAGGGTGCAGAGGAGATTTACCAGAATTGTTCCAGAGATTAGGGATTTTAGGTATACGATGGATGGATAGATGGATGGATTTGTTTACTGTCATGTATACGGAGGTATAGTGAAAAGTATTGTTCGGTGTACAGTTCAGACAGATCGTTACGTGCATGAAAAGAAAATACATAGGGCAAATGTAAAATACAGAATGTAAATACATAGACACAGGTATCGGGTGAAGCATACAGGAGAGTAGTACTACTCAGCAGAGTAGATGTGTGAAGTGATCAGGCCAGTCCATAAGAGGGTCGTTTAGGAGTCTGGTAACGGCAGGGAAGAAGTTGTTTTGAATCTGTGCGTGTTCTCAGACTTTTGTATCTCCTGCCAAATGGAAGGAGTTGCAAGAGTGAGTAAGCTAGGTGGGAGGGGTCTTTGATTATGCTGCCCGCTTTCCCCAGGCAGCGGAAGGTGTAGATGGAGTCAATGGATGGGAGGTAATTTGTGTGATGGACTGGGCACTGTTCACAGCGCTCTGAAGTTTCTTACGGTCATGTTTGAGATCCGACACACTACGGTCGTGTCGTCAGCAAACCTGTTGCTGAAGTTGGAGCCAAATTTTGCCACGCAGTCGTGTGTGTATAGAGAGTATAGTAGGGGTGTATATAGGAGTGTGTATAGATAGTATAGTAGTATATTATACAGTTAAGTTAGCAAATCTTGGGTTGTTCTCCCTGAAGAAAAGGATATAGAGAGGGGTTTCATGGATGTGTACGAGATAATGACAGGGTTAGATGAGGTATATAAAGAGAACTCATTAGCTGATCATACATAGAACATAGAACCCTTCGGCCCTCGATGTTGCGCCGACCTATGAAACCACTCTAAAGCCCATCTACACTATTCCCTTATCGTCCGACAGGCTATGTGGACACTTTTCAGATTTGGGGTAAGAGATACAGGGGGAGGAACATGGCGAAGTACATTTCTTTACACATAGTGAGTGGTGGTGACGTGAAACTCGTTGCCTACGAGGGTGGAGGAGGCGGAGATGATCAATGATTTCAGAAGGAAATTGGATAACCTTGGATTTGAGTGAAATAAACTTGCAAAGCTACAGGGCTAGAGCAGAGGAACGAGACCGACCGGATTGTTCTACAGAGAGCCAGCATGGACCTGATGGGTTGGATGACCTTCTGTGTCCTGATGACGATGTGTGAGAGTGTGTGTGTATGGGAAAGTGTGTGTGGGAGACAGATAGAGAGAGAGAGAGAGAGTGTGAGTGAGTGAGTGTGTTTCAGTGGTAGGGAGGGCAGAGCTGTAAAGCTGTGGGCCCAAGCTGAAAGAGTGAGCTTCAAATTGGCCTCCTTCTGCACTGTAGGGATTCTATCGATAATAAAAGGTTGGGGGACAGGAGGTTGCTGAGGCAGAGGGGGAGTTCTCGAAGTGGACAAGGCCCGTGAATTTGAAGCACTGATCAATGGGCCCACAGTAAATGGATGAGATAGTTGTACTGAACAATTGGGTCAGGATGTGGACAAGGAGTTCAGTGAGTTGCAATTAATTAGGGAGTTGAGATAAACGTCCAAGAAGTCAGTCTTTTCCCCGACATTGTCAGTGGGTTTTAAACCATTCAAGCCACTGCTTCCTGCTTTACCTTAACTTCTGCTTTGAACCCCATTGATGCCTTGAACTTCAGGTTCTTTCAACAGTAATTTTTTTAAACATTAATCATGATATCTGGCGGTGAGTCACCTTTTTGAAGTGTAAAGTTCCCTCTACATTGTCCCCACTGTGATGAATGTAAGAATACTTATGGATTATACTTGGGCAGCACAGTAGCATAGTGGTTAGCACAATTGCTTCACAGCGCCAGGGTCCCAGGTTCGATTCCCGGCTTGGGTCAGTCTGTGCGGAGTCTGCACGTTCTCCCCGTGTGTGCGTGGGTTTCCTCTGGGTGCTCCAGTTTCCTCCCACAGTCCAAAGATGTGCAGGTTAGGTGGACTGGCCATGCTAAATTGCCCTTAGTGTCCAAAATTGCCTTCGTGTCAGGTGGGGTTACTGGGTTATGGGGATAGGGTGGAGGTGTGGGCTTGCGTAGGGTGCTCTTTCCAAGAGTCGATGTAGACTCGATGGGCCGAATGGCCTCCTTCTGCACTGTAAATTCTATGAATAGTTATATATGTTGCAGTGATGTTAAAAACCTGGATTAAGGTGTATGCGTGTATAAATATATATGTATATATATAACATACATATATTTATATATATGTTGCAGCAATATTTTTTTAAATCCTGGTTTAACATAGACTAGCAGTCTGTCTGCAATGATCTAATTAAGATGTTGTAAAAGTAGGATAATCAGTCATTCCAACCACGCACTTGTTAACAAAGAGATGCTTCATGGAACTTTGTTACGATTGCTGGAGATTCCCTGGAGATTAGATAACCTGAGACATAATGCGGGATTCTCCGTCGGTGGGATCCTCCGCTTCGTCGGGAGCGCATCCACGTGGGGTGACCACAAAGGGAAACCCCATTGGCCAGCTGCGGGAACGGAGAATCCCGCCCATTGTGTTTAGACTTCAGTAAGCAGGTCATGGGATCTGAGTGGGGTAGAGTTGATGTAATTAACGGGAGGAGCCAGGTCTGTCTCTCGTCTTGCGGTCTGCTGGGAGATTTTAAGTTGAGCAGCAGTTTTGCCACATGCTATGAGGTTGAGAAGTCTGACAGAGACAGAAGGGTTGCAGGCTGTGTCTGAAAGGGTCTCTCTCTACATTTCTGAAAGGAAATCTCTGCACAATAGTGTAGCAAGTATCCACGGGTTTGCTAACTTTATTTACCAATGGATTTTGACTTGTTATGGGCTTTGCTTAATTGGAGACAGAGAAGGCATGAGTTAATACTTAAAATATTTCCTTTTATTTTAAGAATTGTTTAACTATCAATTGAAAGTTATTTTCTGTGATATTAATGTGTTTAATCCTGTGTTAATAATAACATTTGTTTTAATATACAACCTCCCTATTTGTCGATGGGACCACTCCTGGAGCGAAGTATCCTTTCCTCACAGTTTTACAAATTGGAAAGCAGCCCCGCTTGATTGCTCCACCTTCCACAAACATTCAAACCCTCCACCACCGCCGCACAGTGGCAGCCGTGTGTACCATCTACAAGATGCACTGCAGTAACTCACCAAGGTTCCTGAGGCAAGACCTTCCAAACCCACAACCTCCAAGAAGGACAAGAGCAGCAGAGGGATTCCACCACCTGGAGGTTCTCCTCCAAGTCATTCACCACCCTGACTTGGAAATACATCGGCCGTTCCTTCACTGTCGCTGGGACAAAATCCTGGAACTCCCTCTCTAACAGCATAGTGGGTGTACCTACACCACATGGACTGCAGTGATTGAAGAAGTCAACTCGCCACCACCTTCTGAAGGACAACTAGGGATGGGCAATAAATGCTGGGCCTAACCAGTGACGCCCACATCCCATCAATTAATTTGAAATGTTGTTGTTCTCTAATATAAATTGGGATCTGGTCCAGTACTGTAACAGCATCAAACACCCCCAGGACAGGTACAGCACAGAGTTAGATACAGAGTAAAGCTCCCTCGACACTGTCCCCATCAAACACTCCAGGACCGGTACAGCATGGGCTTAGATACAGAGTAAAGCTCCCTCTACACTGTCCCCATCAAACACTCCCAGGACAGGTACAGCACGGGGTTAGATACAGAGTAAAGCTCCCTCTACACTGTCCCCATCAAACACTCCCAGGACAGGTACAGCACGGGGTTAGATACAGAGTAAAGCTCCCTCTACACTGTCCCCATCAAACACTCCCAGGACAGGTACAGCACGGGGTTAGATACAGAGTAAAGCTCCCTCTACACTGCCCCATCAAACACCCCCAGGACAGGTACAGCACGGGGTTAGATACAGAGTAAAGCTCCCTCTACACTGTCCCCATCAAACACTCCCAGGACAGGTACAGCACAGGGTTAGATACAGAGTAAAGCCCCCTCTACACTGTCCCCATGAAACACTCCCAGGACAGGTACAGCATGGGGTTAGATACAGAGTAAAGCTCCCTCGACACTATCCCCATCAAACACTCCCAGGACAGGTACAGCACGGGGTTAGTTACAGAGTAAAGCTCCCTCGACACTGTCCCCATCAAACACTCCCAGGACAGGTACAGCACGGGGATAGATACAGAGTAAAGCTCCCTCTACACTGTCCCCATCAAACACTCCCAGGACAGGTACAGCACGGGGTTAGATACGGAGTAAAGCTCCCTCTACACTATCCCCATCAAACACTCCCAGGACAGGTACAGCACAGGGTGAGATACAGAGTAAAGCTCCCTCTACACTGTCCCCATCAAACACTCCCAGGACAGGTCCAGCACAGGGTTGTATACAGAGTAAAGCTCCCTCTACACTGTCCCCATCAAACACTCCTAGGACAGGTACAGCATGGGGTTAGATACAGAGTAAAGCTCCCTCTACACTGTCCCCATCAAACACTCCCAGGACAGGTAAAGCACAGGGTTAGGTACAAAGTAAAGTTTCCTCTACACTGTCCCCATCAAACACTCCCAGGACAGACACAGCACGGGGTTAGATACAGAGTAAAGTTCCCTCTACACTGTCCCCATCAAACACTCCCAGGACAGACACAGCACGGGGTTAGATACAGGGTAAAGCTATCTCAGAGTAAGGACAGCACAATCCCTTACTGTGCATTAATGGTCAGCACACAGTCGCACTTGGTGTTGTTCTGGGTGAATTTGGTATTGGTGAATTAGAGACAGGCTCAAATTGAAATGTGGTCCTTTCATACACCTCTCCGAGGTCAGCCTATTGGGAACATTTCAGGTGCAATTGTGGATTTGGGGGAGAATGTTAATGGTGGGAGTGAAGATTGTACCAGTGAAACCTGGTTAACACGATTACAGCAGTCTCCACAGGAATGAAAGTCCAAGTCCAATTCCCTGTCACTACGTTTAAGTAAAAGACTGCCTACCTGGCACTAAAACGTGGAGGAGATACAGCTGTACCAGCGGCAAGACAGCAGCAACCTGTTCAACTGTATACTTCACACCTTACACTCTGCATTGCCGCCCCGTCCCAACAACAGTTTATAACTAAATGAACATTGCCAGCAGGGTATCTAGTTTGGCTACGAGCAGAACTTTGAATACTACACCCTGCCCATCAACAAAGCTGCCCAGATCCAGTTACTGGGAATCAACACTGCTGACTCCTATCTTGTCAATGTGCAGCTCCAGAAGTTGAACCAATTCACTGGACAGCTGGCGAGGGCAGGACTGGAGGCCGGAGGTGTTGACCAATAAGATGATCCTTGGCCATCACCTTTGTTGACATAAACGTGACGGCAGGAAGTTGCACGAATAACACCCCGCCATCCAGAGAATCTCCATCTCCAGGTTCAGCTTCTCTGTCACTCCCTCCCCACCTTCCTCTCTGAAAGCATTATCTATAAACCCCAAACCGTGCCAAACACTACAACTGCTCCCTCTTCAACCTGACTCTGGGACATGCCCCCAAATCACAGCAAAGTGTCTAATTCCCCTCTCTCCCTCACGGTGAAACACCCTCATGAGGTTTGTTGTTAAGCTCCACATGTACAAGTGCACGAGTATTACACGGAAACAGCTCCACACTAACCTCCTCACACCCTCTTTCATTGATCAGTATTTCCTTCTCTTCCTTCCCCCCTCGTTTATCCAGCTTCCACTTAAATTCGACTATGCTATTCGCTTCAACGATTCATTGTGGTAAGAGTTCCACAATCTAATCAATCTCGGAGTAAAAAATTTCTCATTGAATATATCAGTAATCTCTTACGTTTATGACTTCGAGCTTTGCATTCCTCCACAAGTGGGAACATTTTGCCTACATCTACCAGACTGAACCATTTAGTTGAGCATGCAAGGGGCAAATGACAAATTCTGGACTTATTGAAGGACCTCAGAGTGGGAATGCTGGGGGTCCGCTGAGAACCCACTTCTGCCAATCCCCCTCCCCCATCATTCACTTGTGGCCGGGGGTCCTTGACGATCCAAGACCTCAGTTGGGTGTTGTACCAGCAGCAGCCACTGCCTCCTCAGTGGCGCTGCTGAGTACAGAGGAGTTACCAGCCTCTGATTGGCCCGCAGGCACAACCTCCGCCTTTAAGATCATAGAATTTAAAGTGCAGAAGGAGGCCTTTCGGCCCATCGTATGTGCAGCCCTTGGAAAGAGCACCCCACTTAAGCCCACACCTCCGTAACCCCATCTAACCTTTTGGACACTAAGGGGAAATTGATCATGGTCAATCCACCTAACCTGCACATCTTTGGACTGTGGGAGGAAACCGGTGCACCCGGAGGAAACCCACGCAGACACGGGGAGAAACTGCAAGTCCACACAGTCACCCAGGGCCGGAATTGAACCCGGGTCCCTGGCGCTGTGAGGCAGCAGTGCTAACCATTGTGCCGCCGTGCCGTATGGGATGTGGACGTCGCTGGTTGGGCCAGCATTTATTATCCATCCCTCATTAACATTGAGGGGCAAGATTCAACCTCAGGAGTCCTTGACCCGGGGAAGGTGGTCAAACTCCTGAGCGGCACAGAGATGCGTTGGGCCTTCCTGAAAGGGGATGATGGAGGGCCAAGATTCTACCCTTCGTACTTGGTTGGAATCCAGCAGCTCTTCTGCACTCAGCAGCCCCACCAGAGAGGCTGTGGGAGTTTCTGGTAACTCCTTACCAAGGCCGCGGCATGCCAGGGGACTCAGGCCTTAGGTGAATGATGGCGGAACTGGGAGTTTCAGGGGAGTAGGGTTTGCATCAAGGGCAGGGGGCTGGCTCTCAGCGAGACCACCCCCTCCCCCCCCCCCCCCCCCCAAGACCCTTCCTTCCACATGTCCGGCCCTGCTTTTGAAAGAGGAATTTCCGTGAGCCCACACACCACCCTGTGGGTTCCCTTGTGGTGCTTCCTGAAGTGCCAGCACATCCCACCCACAGGTGCATTAGTACCAGTGGCAGTGGGGTGAGTAATTAATGCCCACTCAAGGGCCTCAACTGGGGCGGAGAGGGGAACCTGGCCACAGGCCTTGCAGCCAGACTTATATCAGGCTGGAGGAGATAAGGTGATGTCCACCCCCTGCCATAAAACTGGCCATGGGGGGAGGGCACAAGTGTCCACACCGAGACTGACCGACAGCTGGAGTTACTCTGGGTATGCTGGGGTGCAAAAGCTCTGAAGTAATTCAAGAGGTTCCTGAACTGGGTGGGATTGGCGGTCTCCAAGCATGGGGGTATCATGGAGACCAGATAGCCTTCGTCAGCATCCACTGATCTTGGTGAAGCAGTTCCTATTGTTTAGAAAACTCACCTTCGATCTCAACCAAGGGCTCTTCCCTGAAATCCTGGAAAAAGCGACAGAAGAATTGGCTGCAGGCAGCAAGGACAGCCTTGTGGGCTTTGAAATGGTGACCTGCAGAATAAAAGTGGCAGGAATAAATCATTTTGTAAAGGAAACTGCTCCCTGGACATGGATGTTTGGGCAGGGTGGACAATCATTTTTGGTGGGAATAGTGCCTCGGGAGTCAGGTTCAAGTCCCACTCCAGAGAGCTCGGTGCAAGGTCCTGGCTGACACTCCAGTGCTGAGGGAGTGCTGCACTGTCAGAGATGATGCCTTTCAGATTAGATGTTAAACAGAGGCCCTGTCAGTTGGATGTAAAAGGTCCATTGACTATTTTTGAAGATGAACTGGGGCATTCTCTCCGGTGCGCTGCCCAATACTTGTACCTCACCCGACCTCGTTAAAACACAGCGTCGTCACATCCAACCACCAAAAGTGCGGTAGATGGTCTCATCCGACCTCGTCAAAGTTCTGAAGCTGCATTCCCCACATCCCTGGCAGATGGAAGGATGCCAAACCTCACATCGCTGGTTGTGGGAGTTTGTTGTGCGCACACACTAGCTGCTGCAGTTTCTGCATTTGATTTTATTCATTCAGGGGAGGTGAACAGCGAAGGCAAGGCCAGCATTTATTGTCCAATCCTGACTGGCGGTGCTGAGCTGCCTTATTGAACTGAAGTCGCTGTTTGACTCAACTGGATGGTTGGCAGCGGGCAGTTAAGAGTCAACCTGCAACGTTTACTCCCTTCCAGAAGTACTTAAGTGACTATAAAGAGCTTTGGAGTGGCTTGAGGTAAGAACAGCTTATGAATGTAGGTCTTTCTTATTAACACATTAAAATTGTAGTTGTCCTCTAGGACACAGACAGCACAATGATTAATAATCTTAAAAGTACCAGATAACCCCCCCCCACCCCAATGCTGTCTGTCAAAATAATGAAGTAAATAGGCTGATAAAAATGAAAAGAAATGCATTTATTCTGCACTTTATTATTTCACTGAATAGATTACTGAGCTTATGTAGTCAAATACAGCTACTCTTCAGCAACAACATCACATGGAGACCCATGAGGTGAATAACAGACATTGCTGTGGGTCTGGAGTCACATGTAGGCCAGACCGGGTAAGGACGGCAGATTTCTTTCCCTAAAGGACATTAGTGAACCAGATGGGTATTTCCAACAATCGACAATGGTTTCATGGTCATCATTAGACTTTTTATTCCAGATTTATTTATTTTTTATTCAAATTTCACCATCTGCAGTGGCGGGATTTGAACCTGGGTTTACTCTGAGCATTACTCTGGGTCTCTGGATTACGAGTCCTGCGACAATAAAACTACGCTGTCTCCCCTGTAAATTGATACAGATATCCCAGAGCAGCAAGTACTGAGGGAGCAGGCGTTGTTCTGTAAGAGCTAGTGATACATTACACTGGATCCTGTCTGTCCCTTCCATAAGCTGTAATGGGTGGAAGGTTGGGATGGTACATTGGAAGAAGGGGGTCAAACTGACGGTCTGTATTTTATGAGCTATGTGGCTCATTACTGGTTGTACTTGTTAAATGTGGATTTTCGGGAAGGGTCAACGCTCTAGCTAAGCAGATGCACAGCCATGCAGCAGTCTGGAGGGTACCGCACAGGCCTTGTCCTGTGATAAATAACTCATGGCTATGCTAGACATTTGAAAGGGATCGCGCAGTGAGAAAAATGTGCCATGCATAACAACAAAAGCTTAGAAAGGGAATATTGGTCAGCTCCCTGACTATTTTCAAATTTTCTTGGGATAGTGTTGGAAGCAAAGAAAGGTAGGCACCCTCCAACACTACCCTGGAGTGTAAGGAGGCGGCACCTCTAACCATGCAGCACTCACTCAGTGCCACAGTGAGGGTTATGTACTTAAATCCATCATCACTACCTCGCAAGAAGAGGGCCACTAACGGAGCCGAGGCAGGAAAGAAGACAAGTTATTGCTCCTGCCGTTTTCATTAAAATTTACAGCTCAGGAGGCGGCCATGTGGTCAATCTTGTCTATACCAGCCCATGCCCAAAACCAACTGTCCAGCTCCAGGTCTCGAGCTCATAGCACTTCAAGTTCATACCTATGTATTTCCTTAAAATACAATGAGGGTTACTGGGTCCACCATTCCAGATCCCCACCATCGTCTGGGTGAAAAGAAAATGTCTTTGGTTCCCCTCAAATCTTTCCAGTGATTACTTTAAATCAGGTTACCGAACTCTCTGCTGATGGAAATAGGTCCTTCCTCTAAATAGTTCAATAGTTTTCATCAATGTTTAAAAAATTATGTGCCACTTGGGTTTTTTTTTTGGGTGGCAAAAATAACAAAATCCTTTCCAGTCCAAAGAACGTGGTTCCCAACAGACCTAAGCTTCACACACCAAAAGCGAGTGCTGAATACTGACCGTCCACAATTAGAGTAATGTCGGTAAATTGCTCCTGCTGCCGTTGTTCATTCAGTCTGTCCAGTACCACCTTATAGTGACTTGGTACCTCATGAACATGGTCCACCAACACCTCCTCTGCCGCCATTTCAGACATCTGAGAAACAAAGCACAGACCAAAACCCTTTTTAAAATGCCAGACAATGTGTTTTTTCTTTATTACTTTATGAGATGTAGCCTTTGCTGGCAAGATCAGAATTTGCTGCCCAACCCTGATTACATCTGAACTGAGTGGTTCACTTGGCCATTTCAGAGGGCAATTAAGAGTTAACCACGTGGTTCTGGAGTCACATGTAGGCCAGACCGGGTAAGGACGGCAGATTCCCTTCCCTAAAGGACATTAATGAACCAGATAGCTTTTTAACAACAATGTCAAGGTCACCATTACAGATTTAATAATTTAATGCGAGGAAACTATATGGATCTCATGTTAACCACCTCCCAATCCACCAATGGCAGGCGGAGATCCTACATCCCAATCCACCAATGGCAGACGGGGATCCCAAGTTCCAAACCACCAATGGCAGGCGGGGATCCCACACCCCAATCCACCAATGGCAGGAGGGGATCAAACGTCCGAAGCCACCAATGGCAGGCAGGGATCCCATGTCCCAATCCACCAATGGCAGACAGGGATCCCACCACGTCCCAATCCACCAATGGCAGGCGGGGCTCCCACGTCCCAATCCACCAATGACAGACGGGGATCCCACATCCCAATCCACCAATGACAGACAGGGATCCCACATCCCAATCCACCAATGGCAGGTGAGGATTCATGTCCCAATCCACCAATGGCAGGCGGGGATCTCCCATCCCAATCCACCAATGGCAGGTGGGGATCTCCCATCCCAATTCACCAATGGCTGGCAGGGATCCCAAGTCCCAATCCACCAATGGCAGGCGGGGTCTGACGTCGTTCAGACGCAGCTTCCGGTCTAAAGGGGGCGGGGTCACTGGTGACCCGCCTCGGCACCGGAAGGCCTACATTCAGGCTTCCACCTGCAGCCGAAGCCCCGGGGTGGTCTTGATGGAGAGCGGGGGGTGGGGGGGCCGGGTGTGAGTGACGCGGCGGCGCTTCAGCCGACAGCGGCTGCCCGGGGACCCGGGCGGTTTTGAAGCCGCCGCCGGCATTTCCCGCCCTGACGGGGGCGGCGGGCGACTGTTGACGGCCGTTACGTCATCAAACCGCGCATTTGACCGAACAAAACGGCCGCCTTTCCTTCTCCTCACCGGCCGGCCGGCCGCCACTTCCCGCCGGGGCTCGCCCAGTGCGCGGCTCCGGGCCGCGCTCTCCGCTCCCGCTGCCCGCCGCTGCCGCCGGCTCCGCGCCGATGCACAGGCCTCGCCTTCCCGGCGGCCCCCGCGCCGCCTGACCTCTCACCTTGGCAACCCAGCAGCACGCGGCCGGTCACCGGGGCAACGCGGGAGCGACGCCCCGCCCCCGCCGCTCAAAGCCCGCCCATTGTCCCAGAGGAGCATCAGCTGTACACCTCCTCCCCTGAATAAAATTACAGCACTGAGGAGTGTCATGGAATGCAAATAATGATATACAGGCAGCTAATGAACACCGAGAACAGGATATGGGCAGGCAGGACACTTGGGGGTGGTATCTCACTATAAAAAGCATCTACAGAGTGAGTCAGGGTGTATGTACAATATCACACCTCCAGCACGTGGCTAAGAGCTAGTCTGGTTCAGTCAGACAGAGTAACCACACTTTGGTTAGCAGAGAGTCGAACTCATAGATGACTGCTACTGGTTCAATAAATCAGATTGAGCCAACTTCAGTGTCTGGAGTATCTTTTGGTTAAAGCTGCATCCAGTTGCAGCCTGTGTTCTCCCAGAGTACACAGCACGACAAGGGGTATCCAACAGTACAACCCCTCCCCTGAAAAAATTCCAGGACTGAGCAGCATCAGCAGTACACCCCCTCCCCTGAAAGAATTACAGTACTGAGCAACATCAGCAGCACACCCCATCCCCTGAAAAAATTACAGTACTGAGCAGCAGCGCACCCCCTCCCCTGAAAGAATTACAGTACTGAGCAACATCAGCAGGACACCCCCCTCCCCTGAAAAAATTACTGGACTGAGGAGCACCATCAGCACACCTCCTCCCCTGAAAGAATTAGAGCAGCCAGGACACCCGGGCCAGGTGAGACCTGGAACAACCACGTACACACATACACACACCCCCGTGAAAGATTTTTTTTTTAAAAGGAGAGGGGAGATGCTGAGGGAAATGCTTCTTTCTGGTGATGGGAGCAGGTTGTGAGTAGGGTACAAAGAGTTTGGGGCCAGTTTCGCTCAGTTGGCTGGCCGGCTGGTTTGTGATATAGAGCAAGGCGCCAGCAGCGCAGGGTTCAATTCCTGTATCGGCTGAGGTTATTCATGAAGGCCTCACTTTCTCACCCTTGCCGCTCGCATGAGGTGTGGTGACCCTCAGGTTAAATCACCACCAGTCAGCTCTCCCCCTCAAAGGGGAAAGCAGCCTATGGTCATCTGGGACAATAGCGACTGTCGTGCTGGGTGCTCTGCTACATAGACGAACCAACACGGTTGCGGATGGTACAACTTTATTACTAACAATAACAACATCTGTAAACTGGTTACTGTGGTTCATTCATTACCCTCTAACCTGTGGACCCAGCCCTAACACTATCTTGGAGAAGCACTCAGCACATGGTGAATGTCTGAGTGGCTTGCTGTGAGCTCTGTGCCCTGAGCTGTCTCCTGCTGGATTGAGCGGGATGTGTCGTGTTCCCCGTTTTATAGTGTGTATGCTCTTGCCTGTGATTGGCTGTGATGTTGTGTGTGTATTGATTGGTCCGTTGATCTGTCCCTCAGTGTGTATGTATGCTTGCACATAATGTTTATCTGAATATCATGACAGCGACTTTACAGGTTTACAAAGAGGCCGTGTGCACTGATTAAAAATTTGTTTCAATTCAGCACAGATTGATTTATTGTCACGTGTACCGAGGTGCAGTGAAAAGTATTGTCCAGACAGATCGTTCCATACGTGAAAAGAAAATACATAGAGCAAACATAAAATACACAATGTAAATACATAGACACGGGCATCGGGTGAAGCATACAGGAGTGTAGTACTACTCAGCAGAGAAGATATGTGAAGAGATTGTTTCAGTCCATAAGAGGGTCATTCAGGAGTCTGGTAACAGTGGGGAAGAAGCTGTTTTTGAATCTGTTTGTGCGTGTTCTCAGACTTTTGTATCTCCTGCCCAATGGAAGAGTGAGTAAGCCGGGTGGGAGGGGTCTTTGATTATGCTGCCTGCTATCCCCAGGCAGCGGGGGGTGTGGACAGAGGCAATGGATGGGAGGTGGTGTTCACAACTCTGAAGTTTCTTGCGGTCTTGGGCCAAGCAGTTGCCCATACCAGGCTGTGATGCAGCCAGTGAGGATGAAGGCCCCACCTTCTCAACCTTGCCCCTCGCCTGAGGTGTGGTGATACCCCTCAAAGGGGAATGCAGCCTCTGGCCATCTGGGACAATGGCGACTTTACCTTTTACTTTACTCCTGGCTATTGAATACTCTGTACGTAAACTATCCAAACTCCTCGATTAGATTCTAACCTGTAACTCACTGCCGTGTATCCATTACTATCTCGTCATTTGCTGAATGAGATATTGCATGAACTTGCTCTGCCTACAATTCATGCAAATTGCAGAGTGAACTTCCGCTCATCTGGGACTATGGTGACTTTACAAAAGTGCTACAGATAGGCTGTGTGTGTGGATTAAAAACTTGGCAGATATAAAGTACAGATATCACAGAATTGTTTCTAATCAGCACAGAAGGAGGCTATCCAGCCCATCACGTCGGCACCGGCTCTCCGAATGAGCCATCCGCCAAGTGTTATTTTTTTAAATAGAATTTACAGTGCAGAAGGAGGCCATTCGGCCCATCAAGTCTGCACCAGCCCTTACAGAAAGCACCCTACTGAAGCCCACGTATCTACCCTATCCCTGTAACCCAGTAACCCCACTGTGGTGAATGTATTCACCAGAATAAGTTGTCTGTAGAGTACTGTGATATCCCTTTTCCATGTAGTGTACTGGAACCCTGGTGGGCTCTGCCTCTGGCTCCGCCCCCCCCAGACAGTATATAGACCGGCCGCCTGGGGGTGACACTCAGTTGTTACAGCAATCTCAGGCAGGCAAGTTCTTGTGTAATAAAGCCTATGTTCTCTCGCTCTCATCATGTAGCAGTGGATTAATGGTACATCAATTTATTACACAAAGACATCACTATGGAAGCCGCTCAGAAGCCTGATAAATTGGAACTCGACGCACGAGCAGCAGAAGCTCAGGAAATCTTATCCCACTGGCTCCACTGTTTTGAGGCCTACCTCGACTCCTCTGCAACGCCTCCGTCCGACGCCCTCAAGCTGCGCCTCCTCCACGCCCGGGTGAGCCACCGAATCTCTGGTACGATACAGGACGCAGCCACGTACAACGCGGCAGTTGCGATTCTAAAGAGACAGCTCGTGAAGCCTGTGAACGAAGTGTTCGCGCGGCACTTCCTCACTACCCGCCGACAACGCGCCGGGAAATCACTGGATGAGTACCTGGAGAACCTGACGACTCGCCCGCAACTGCAACTACAGGGATGTAAAGGCCGACGAGCACATTAAACTGATGATCCGGGACACCTACGTTGCTGGGGTCCGGTCTAACTACATCTGGCAGCGACTGCTGGAAAACGGGGCCACTGACCTACAGGACACGGTAAAGCTAGCCTCCTCGTTAGAGGTGGCCTACCAGAGCCTCAGCGCGTTCCCGGCAGACCCAGCGAACCCCTCGTGGGCACCACAGATGCGGCCTTCACCAGACCCGACTACGTCCCAGGCCTGTGCCGCACGGCTGCCAGTTCCGCCCGGAGGACCGCCTTGCTACTTCTGATGTCAGGGCCAACACCCCCGGCAGTGTAGCCCAGCCTGCACCGCGACATGCAGCGACTGCGGCAAGAAGGGACATTTCGCCACAGTCTGTCTGGCCCGACCCAAAGCCCCGAAGTCGAAAGCGTACCAGGCCCAACGCATGGATTCACAGGCCCACAGACCCCACAATGTGGCTGCGTGCCTGCCGGCACCGCCCCCTTCAGACACGTCATCTGCCTCGTGCAGCTCGTGGGGCCGCCATCTTTAACCCAGCCCGACATGTGCGACCCGTGGGGGCAGCCATATTGGCCGCCATCTTCAGCACCAACCGTCACGCGCGACCAATGGGGGCGTCCATCTTGGTCGCCATCTCCGACCCAGCCGGACACGTGCAACTCGTGGGGACCGCCATCTTATGACCCCGATACCTCTGACCACGCAGACTACCCGCAGCTTGGTGCAGGCACCCTCAACCAGTCGCAGCCAAAACACCTAAAAAATTCGATGATGGCCGTCCGGGTCAATGGGCACAAGACCCTCTCTGCCTTTTCGACTCTGGGAGCACAGAGAGCTTCGTCACGGTAAGGCGCTGCTCCCTCCACATCTACCCCGCGTCCCAGACAATCTCCCTCGCCTCCGGATCCCATTCGGTGCAGATCCGGGGGGTACTGTGTCGCGAACCTCGCGATGCAGGGCGCTGAGTACAGCCAATTTAAACTGTATGTCCCCCCTCGCCCCTGCACAGCCCTACTGCTTGGACTCGACTTCCAAGCAGTCACCGAAGCCTGATGCTAAAGTTCAGCGGACCCCTACCCCCCCCCCCTCACTGTATGCAGCCTTGCGACCCTTAAGGTCGCCCCCCTCCATCGCTCTTTGCGAACTTCACCCCCGACTGTAAGCCCGTTGCCACCAGGAGCAGGCGGTACAGTTCACAAGACATGGCTTTTATCAAGTCGGAGGTCCAGCGACTCTTGAGGGAGGGGATCATCGAGGCCAGCAACAGCCCCTGGAGAGCACAAGCGGTGGTTGTCAGGACCGGGGAAAAGAATCAGATGGTCATGGACTACAGCCAGACCATTAACCAGTTCACGCAACTTGATGCGTACCCCCTCCCCCGCATAGCAGAGATGGTCAACCAGATTGCATAGTGATGCACTATCAATTACGACGAGACGAGAGTAGAGAGTAATCGAGGCTTTATTACGCAGAGATGTGGAACCTCCCACAGCTGCTGCCGAAATGGCTACAGCTCGGAGAGCCAGCAGGCTGTAGTACAGGGGCCTTACCATAATACCCTCGTATGCAGTACATACAATACAACAGTGGTGACTACCACATTCACCCCCTGTTAGAAAAGAGTCCAGCGGGGGTGGTGAAAAACTACTTACATACAGGTTGTTTAAAATTTAAGAAAGAGGTTACAAATTTAGACGATCGGGTGCCTTGATCCGTCGTTGCGAGCGCCTGTGATTCAGGCGTCAGTTCGATCGTCGGTGACTCCGGGAGCGTGTCAACCTCATCTTCATCCCTGGGTGGGACCAAGGGGAGGACGGATCGTCCTGGAGAGGGGGCCGTGGTGGGGTGCGCCAGGGGGAGGGAGGATGGCGCCGGGGAGGGGGGGGGTGTGGGGACCCAGCTGGTGCCAGGTCCCTGAGGGAGACTGTGTCTTGGCGCCTTCGGGGTACGCTACGTAGGCGTACTGTGGGTTTGCGTGGAGTAGCTGTACCCTCTCAACCAACAGGTCCGCCTTGTGGAGCCGCACGTGCTTGCGGAGGAGAACGGGTCCTGGAGCTGCCAGCCAGGTTGGGAGCGAAACCCCGGAGGTGGACCTCCTGGGGAAGGCCAAGAGATATTCATGGGGAGTTTCGTTAGTCGCCGTGCACAGGAGCGACCGAATGGAGTGAAGTGCCTCGGGGAGGACATCCTGCCACCGGGAGGCCGGGAGATTTCTGGGCCGTAGGGCCAGCTGGATGGCCCTCCAGATCTCCTGCTCCACCTGCCCGGTTCCCTGGGGGTTGTAGCTGGTCGTCCCACTCAGGCAATGCCCCTGTTGAGCAGGTACTGGCGCAGCTCATCGCTCATAAATGAGGACCCCGGTCGCTGTGGACGTAGGCAGGGAAACCGAACAGAGCGAAGATGGTGTTGGGGGCTTTGATGACGGTGGCAGACGTCATATCGAGGCATGGGACGGCGAAGGGGAATCTTGAATATTCGTCGACCACATTAAGAAAGTATGTGTTGCGGTCGGTGGAGGGGAGGGGCCCTTTGAAGTCCATGCTGAGGCGTTCAAAGGGGCGGGAGACCTTCACCAGGCGCGCACGGTCTGGCCGGTAGAAGTGCGGTTTACACTCCGCGCAGACCTGGCAGTCTCTGGTGATAGCCCTGACTTCCTCGATGGAGTAGGGTAGATTGCGGGCCTTTATGAAGTAATAAAAGCGGGTGACCCCTGGGTGACAGAGATCGACGTGCAGGGTCAGAAGTCGGTCCACTTGTGCGCTGGCACATGTACCTCGGGATAGGGCATCGGGGGGCTCGTTGAGCTTACCGGGGCGATACAAAATCTCGTAATTATAGGTGGAAAGCTCGATCCTCCACCTCAAGATCTTATCATTTTTGATCTTACCCCGCTGTGTGTTAAACATAAAGGCAACCGACCATTGGTCAGTGAGGAGAGTGAATCTCCTGCCGGCCAGGTAATGCCTCCAATGCCGCACAGCTTCAACGATAGCTTGGGCCTCCTTTTCGACAGAGGAGTGCCAAATTTCGGAGGCATGGAGGGTGCGGGAAAAGAATGCCATGGGTCTGCCTGCCTGGTTGAGGTTGGCGGCCAGAGCGACGACTGATGCATCGCTCTCGACTTGGAAGGGGAGGGTCTCGTCGACCGCGTGCATCGTGGCCTTGGCGATGTCGGCCTTGATATGGTTGAAGGCCTGGTGAGCCTCGGCCGTCAGGGGAAAACCTGTGGAGTGGATGAGTGGGCGGGTCTTGTCCGCATAGTTAGGGACCCACTGGGCGTAATATGAGAAGAACCCCAGGCATCGTTTGAGGGCCTTGGGGCAATGGGGAAGGGAGAGTTCCATGAGGGGGCACATGCGATCGGGGTCAGGCCCTGGAGCTCCGTTCTGAACCACATAGCCGAGGATGGCTAATCGGTTCGTGCTGAACACGCACTTTTCCTTGTTGTAGGTTAGGTTGAGGAGTTTGGCGGTGTGGAGAAATTTGGAAAGGTTAGCGTCGTGGTCCTGCTGATCCTGACCGCAGATGGTGACGTTATCCAGGTACGGGAAAGTGGCCCGCAGTCCGTACCGGTCAACCATTCGGCCCATCTCCCGTTGGAAGACCAAGACACCGTTAGTGACGCCGAAGGGAACCCTAAGGAAGTGGTAAAGGCGGCCATCCGCTTCAAACGCGGTGTACTGGCGGTCCACCTTGCGAATGGGGAGCTGGTGATAGGCAGATTTCAGGTCCACTGTCGAGAAGACCCGGTACTGTGCAATCTGATTGACCATATCAGATATGCGTGGGAGAGGGTACGCGTCGAGCTACGTGTACCGATTGATGGTATGACTGTAGTCAACGACTGTGGTAGGCTATATTAGGGGTATCGCGGTACCTAGGTGGGATGTATCTTATACTGTAGTACGAGTGGTAGAACCTGCCTGCTGGTTCCGCCCAGCAGGCGGAGCATAAGAGTCTGTGTTTCACCCACAGCAGTCATTCTGTACCGGAGTTGCTGGAGTAACCACTTGTTCATTAAAGCCTTGAATTGGACTACAATCTCGCTTCAGTAGTGATTGATCGAGCATCAATTTAATGAACAAAATTGAAGAATGGCTGCTCTCCACATCAAGCCAGAGTGTCTACAAATCAGCCCCCAATCGGCAAATGCAGCAGCAACATTTAAACATTGGCTGGCATGTTTCAACGGGTACATCAGGACGGTCCCGACTACCCCCACGGAGGAACAGAAATGCAAGTCCTTTAGCTACCAGACGGCAGATCCCAGGGGAATCACTGGACGATTTTTACCGCGCATTGTTAGTGTTAGAAACTGTAACTGTCCACAAGTCTCAGCCAATGACCACACCAAACTCTTAATATGGGAGGCTTTTGTTGCGGGCATGCTGTCCTCTAAAATCCGCCAGCGACTGCTGGAAAACGAGATGCCAGGGCTTAAAGAGGCACGGAAACTTGCGCACTCCCTAGGTGTAGCCTCCCGCAACGCCCAGGTCTACGTTCCCGACCGCGCGGTAACCGCATGGACAGGGTGGACCCCACCCGCGGCCGATTCCAAAGCACCCCTAAATTCCCCACAAGCTTGTGCAGTGCGGCAGCCAGGAAACCCCGGGAGGAGGGCCCAATGCTATTTTTGCAGGCAAAACAAACACCCCCGGCAACGCTGCCCTGTCCGATCCGCAATCTGCAAGGGCTGCGGGAAGAAGGGGCACCTCGTGGCAGTATGCCAGGCCCGGTCGGCCGCCGCTGTCTCCACAGGTAAACCGGGCCCGCTGCCATTCCTCTCCTCATAGGCCATGTGCGATTCATGGGGGCAGCCATCTTGGATGACGTCTCAGGACCCCGACTTGCCTGGCCATGTATCGCCTGATGAGATCTCCCAGCCAGCCAAGTGCGGTTCATGGGGGCAGCCATCTTGGATGACGTCTCAGGACCCCGACTTGCCTGGCCATGTATCGCCTGATGAGATCTCCCAGCCGGCCAAGTGCGGTTCATGGGGGCAGCCATCTTGGATGACGTCTCAGGACCCCAACTCAGGTGGCAGTGTATCGCCCAACGAGATCTCTCAGCTTCTGCCACAACTTGCCTCCGTGACACTGGACCAGTTTCGGCCCCAAACGCTTTCAACCACTACGACGTCGGTACTCATCAACGGGCACAAGACATCCTGCTTGATCGACTCTGGGAGCACGGAGAGCTTCATCCATCCCAATACGGTAAGACACTGCTCCCTCGCTGTACACCCGATTAAACAAAAGATCTCCCTGGCCTCTGGGTCCCACTCTGTGGAGATCCAGGGGTACTGCATAGCCAACCTCACGGTCCAGGGCGTGGAGTTCAATAACTTCCGACTCTACATCCTCCCCCATCTCTGCGCTGCCACACTCCTGGGACTGGACTTCCAGTGTAACCTGCAAAGTTTAACGTTCAAATTCGGCGGCCCCATACCCCTCCTCACTGTCTGCGGCCTCGCGACCCTCAAGGTCGAACCGCCTTCCCTGTTTGCAAACCTTACCCCCGATTGCAAACCCGTCGCCACCAGGAGCAGACGGTACAGTGCCCAGGATCGGATCTTTATTAGGTCGGAAATCCAACGGTTACTAAAGGAAGGTGTTATTGAGGCCAGCAACAGCCCCTGGAGAGCTCAAGTGGTGGTTGTAAAGACCGGGGAGAAACATACGACGGTCATAGACTACAGTCAGACCATCAACAGGTGTACGCAGCTCGACGTGTACCCTCTCCCCCGCATATCTGAAATGGTCAACCAGATAGCGCAATACAAGGTTTTCTCCACAGTAGACCTTAAATCAGCCTACCACCAGCTCCCCATTCGCCCGGATGACCGCATGTACACTGCATTCGAAGCAGATGGGCGGGGCTCTACCACTTTCTAAGGGTTCCCTTTGGTGTCACAAATGGGGTCTCGGTCTTCCAAAGGGAGATGGACCGAATGGTTGACCGGCACGGTCTGTGGGCCACGTTCCCGTACCTCGACAATGTCACCATCTGCGGCCACGACCAGCAGGACCATGACACCAACCTCCGCAAATCCTTAACTTAACCTATAACAAGGACAAATGCGTGTTTAGCACCGATCGCCTAGCCATCCTCGGCTACGTAGTGCATGATGGAGTCATAGGCCCAGATCCCGAACGCATGCGCCCCCTCATGGAGTTTCCCCTCCCTCACTGCCCCAAGGCCCTGAAACGTTGCCTGGGCCTCTTGTGGTAGTCGGTATTAGGGGTATTACGGTACCCAGGTTGATGCTGTAAGACCATTGGTGTGGGAGGTACCTGAGACTGCTATATCATTGGTGAAGCCTGCCTGCTGGTTCCACCCAGTAAGGTAGAGTATAAGAGCCTGTGTCTCCCGAGCAGCTGCATTCTGTACCTGCGCTGCTGGGGGAAACATCTAGTCCAATAAAGCCTTCAATTGTCATCCAATCTCGCTTCTGGAGTTATTGATCGAGCATCAATTTATTGGACTAGATTTTAAAGAATGGAGCTCCGTATCAAGCCGGAGTGTCTGCAACTCAGCACCCACGCGGCAAACTCAGCGGCAACCTTCGAACACTGGCTGGCGCGCTTCAAAAGGTACCTGAGGACGGCCATGACTGAACCTACAGAGGACCAGAAACTGCAAGTTCTCCACTCGACGGTGAGCCCAGAGATCTACACCATCATCGAGGATGCGGACGATTTCGAGGCCGCAATGACCCTGCTGAAAGGACACTATATTCGCTCAGTAAACCAGGTCTACGCCCGATATCTGCTAGCGACGAGGCGACAAATCCCCGGGGAATCGCTGGAGGAATTCTACCGTGCGCTCCTGGTGTTAGGTAGGAACTGTGACTGCCCGCAAGTTTCAGCCAGCGACCACACAGAACTTTTGATCCGGGACGCATTCGTTGCAGGTATGCTGTCCTCCCAAATCTGCTAGCGGCTGCTAGAAAAAGAGACACTAGGCCTCAAGGAAGCATGGGCTCTTGCTAGCTCCCTGGATGTGACCTCCCGAAACGCCCGCACTTACATACCCGACTGTGCGGCGGCCCCTTGGGCAGCGTGGAACCCCCCCCGCGGCCAACTCCAATGCATCCCCCATCCCCCCACAAGCTTGCACTGCGTGACTACCAGGCAACTCCGGGGGGACCCACTTCTATTTTTGCGGGCAAGCCAAGAACCCCCGGCCAAGCTGCCCGGCCCGCTCCTCCACCTGCAAAGGGTGCGGCAAAAAGGGCCATTTTGTGGCGGTATGCCAGGCCCGGGCAGTCGCCGCGGTCTCCGGGGCGAACCGGGACCACCACCACAACTCTCTCCATGAGCCACGTGCGGCCAGTGGGCGCCGCCATCTTCCTGTTCCAGAGCAACGTGTGGGCCCCGGACGCTGCCATCTTGTTCCCTGGGAACCACGTGCGACGGATGGCCGCCGCCATCTTGCACACCCCCAGCCATGTGTGTCCAGTGGGCGCTGCCATCTTGGCTGGAGTCTCAGTACCCCGGTTCGGATGACCACACACCGCCCGAGGAAAACCTCCAACTTCTGCCATGACTTGCCTCGGTGACCCTGGACCAGTCTCGGCCCCGAACGCTCTCGACCGCAACGACGACCTCATCAATGGGCATGAAACATCCTGCCTGATCGACTCCGGGAGCACAGAGAGCTTCATACAGCCCAACACGGTAAGGCGCTGTTCTCTTCCCATCCACCCAGTTAATCAAAAAAATCTCCCTGGCCTCCGGATCTCACTCTGCAGAGATCAAAGGGTTCTGCATAGTGAACCTCACGGTCCAGGGAAGGGAGTTTAAAAATTACTGGCTCTACGTCCTCCCTCACCTCTGCGCTGCCACACTCCTAGGGTTAGACTTCCAATGTAACCTCCAGAGTTTAACTTTTAAATTCGGCGGCCCTATACCGCCCCCCCCTCACTGCCTGCAGCCTGCGACCCTCAGAGTCGATCCGCCTTCCCATTTTGCGAACCTCACCCCAGATTGCAAACCGGTCGCCACCCGGAGCAGACGGTACAGTGCCTAGGACCGGACCTTCATCAGGTCGGAAGTCCAGCGGTTACTGAAGGAAGGTATTATTGAGGCTACCAACAGTCCCTGGAGAGCTCAAGTAGTGGTTGTAAAGACCGGGGAGCAGCATAGGATGGTCATCGATTATAGTCAGGCCATCAACAGGTATACGCAGCTCGACGCGTACTCTCTCCCCCGCATATCTGATGTGGTCAATCAGATTGCACAATACAAGGTCTTTTCCAAGGTGGATCTAAAATCCGCCTACCATCAGCTCCCCATCCGCCCTAGCGACCACTAATACACTGCATTCGAAGCAGATGGGCGGCTCTACCACTTCCTCAGGGTTCCCTTCGGTGTCACAAATGGAGTCTCGGTCTTCCAACGGGAGATGGACCGAATGGTTGACCGTTACGGTTTGCGGGCCACGTTTCCGTACCTCGACAACGTCACTATCTGCGGCCACCACCAGCAGGACCATGACACCAACCTCCGAAAATTCCTCCATACCGC
Source organism: Scyliorhinus torazame (assembly GCF_047496885.1). Classification (NCBI taxonomy): domain Eukaryota; kingdom Metazoa; phylum Chordata; class Chondrichthyes; order Carcharhiniformes; family Scyliorhinidae; genus Scyliorhinus; species Scyliorhinus torazame. The sequence goes on from NC_092715.1 coordinate 18,359,381, forward strand.
AAAAATCCTGAATCTAACCTACAACAAGGACAAATGCGTGTTCAGCACAGACCGTCCAGCCATTCTCGGCTACGTAGTGCATGATGGAGTTATAGGCCCAGATCCCGAACGCATCCCTCATGGGAGTTTCCCCTCCCTCACTGCTCCAAAGCCCTGAAACACTGCCTGGGATTTTTCATATTATGCCCAGTGGGTCCCCAACTATGCGGACAAGCCCCGCCCACGAATTCAATCCACGTTTTTTCCCCTGTCGGCAGAGGCCCGCCAGGTCTTCAGCCGCATCAAAGCAGACATCGCAAAGGCCATGATGCATGCAATCGATGAATCCCTTCCCTTCCAAGTCGAGAGTGACATATCCGACGTAGCTCTGGCGGCCACCCTCAACCAAGCGGGCAGACCCGTGGCCTTCTTCTTACGCACCCTCCACACTTCAGAAATCCGCCATTCCTCAGTTGAAAAGGAGGCCCAGGGCATAGTGGAAGCTGTGCGGCACTGGAGGCATTATCTGGCCAGCAGGAGATTCACTCCTCACTGACCAACGGTCGGTTGCTTTCATGTTTGATAATGCACAGAGGGGCAAGATAAAGAACAATAAGATCTTACGATGGAGGATCAAACTCTCCACCTACAACTATGAGATCGGGAAGCTAAACGAGCCTCCTGATTACATAGATTCTACGGTGCAGAAGGAGGCCATTCGGCCCATCGAGTCTGCACCGGCTCTTGGAAAGAGCACCCTACCCAAGGTCCACACCTCCACCCTATCCCCATAACCCAGTAACCCTACCCAACACGCCCTATCCCGCGGCACATGTGCCAACGCACAAGTGGACCGACTCCGGGCCCTCCACGAGGACCTCTGCCACCCGGTGGTCACTCGATTCTTCCATTTCATTAAGACCCACAACCTGCCCTACTCCATCGAGGGGGTCAGGACCGCCACCAGGAACTGCCAATCTTCGCGGAGTGCAAGGAGCACTTCTACTGGCCAGAGAAAGCGCACCTGATAAAGGCTTCCCGTCCCTATGAACGCCTCAGTATGGACTTCAAAGGGCCCCTCCCCTCCACCGACCGCAACTCATACTTCCTGAACGTGATTGACGAGTACTCCCGGTTCCCATTCGCCATCCCCTGCCCCGACATGACCGCAGGCACCGTCATAAAAGCCCTCCACAGTATCTTTACTTTGTTCGGTTTCCCCGCCTATATACACAGCGATAGGGGGTCCTCCTTTATGAGCGACGAACTGCATCAATTCCTGCTCAGCAAGGGCATCGCCTCGAGCAAGACGACCAGTTACAACCCCCGGGGAAATGGACAGGTAGAGAGGGAGAACGGAACGGTCTGGAAAACCGTCCTACTGGCCCTACGGCCCAGGAATCTCCTAGGCCCCGCTGGCAGGAGGGCCTCCCGGATGCTCTCCACTCCATCCGATCACTGCTATGTACCACGACCAACCAGACACCTCATGAACGTCTCCTTGTCTTCCCTAGGAGGTCCTCGTCCGGGACCTCGCTCCCAACTGGCTGGCAGCTCCTGGACCCATCCTGCTCCGCAAACATGTGCGGGCGCACAAGTCGGACCCATTTGTCGAGAAGGTCCACCTCCCTCGCGCTAACCCTCAATACGGCTACGTGGCGGCCGACAGGATACGGTCTCCCTACGGTAATTTGCGCAGGTCAAAGAGACACAGCCTGAGTGAGTGAGACACAGACAGAGTGGGAATTTGGAACTTGGTAATTTGGTGCAGTGAGGTAATTCGGTGCACAGTGGGAGAAGGTGCTTTTCCCCTACTGTTTTGTTCTCTCTCTTTCTTCTGGCCTGTAACTTTTAATCAGCAGGGAGAGATCCTGAGAACATCTGAGACCCTCAGAAGGTAAGTAAGTGATTTTTACTCATTTTTACTTTTATCACCTTTTCAAATTGTGTGTGTGTGGGGGGTGGGGGAAACTGAAGTGACATCACAGAAAAGCTGTGACCTGAGTTGCTGGTTGGGAATCTACACTAAATTAAAAACATTAAGCATTGGTAACTAATTAAACATAATTACTTAATTATAATTTAGAGGGGTATCTAAGCCAGAGATCGGAGAGTACTATATTTAGCTTTCACATTTATAGTAGAAATCTAGTGCTAGGAAACAGATAGTTAACAGTAACTTTTTAAAAAATTTTAACTTTTAACTTTAATTTACTAATTAATTGACGCAATGTCAGTTAGAGGGGTGCAGTGCTCTGACTGTGAGATGTGGCAGGTCCGGGAGGCTTCCAGCGTCCCGGATGGCTTCATCTGCAGAAAGTGCACCCAACTGGAGCTACTCACAGACCATGGTTCGATTGGAGCAGCAATTGGATGCACTTAGGAGCATGCAGGTGGCGGAAAGCGTCATAGATAGCAGTTATATAAATGTGGTCACACCCAAGGTGCAGGCAGAGAAATGGGTGACCACCAGAAAGGGCAGGCAGTAAGTGCAGGAATCCCCTGTGGTTGTCCCCCTCTCGAACAGGTATACCCCTTTGGATACTGTCGGGGGGATAGCCTATCAGGGGAAGACAACAGCAGCCAGAGCAGTGGCGCCACGGCTAGCTCTGATGTTCAGAAGGGAGGGTCAAAGTGCAGAAGAGCAATAGTAATAGGAGACTCTATAGTCAGGGGCACAGATAGGCACTCCAGGATGGTATGTTGCCTCCCTGGTGCCAGGGTCCAGGATGTCTCCGAACGGGTAGAGGGCATCCTGAAGGGGGAGGGCAAACAGGCGTTGTACATATTGGTACTAATGACATAGGCAGGAAGGGGCATGAGGTCCTGCAGTAGGAGTTCAGGGAGCTTGGCAGAAAGTTAAAAGACAGGACCTCTAGGGTTGTAATCTCGGGATTACTCACTGTGCCACATGCCAGTGAGGCTAGAAATAGGAAGATAGAGCAGCTAAACAAGTGGCTAAACAGCTGGTATAGGAGGGAAGGTTTCTGTTATCTGGACCACTGGGAGCTCTTCCGCGGCAGGTTTGACCTATATAAGAAGGACGGGTTGCATCTAAACTGGAGAGGCATAAATATCCTGGCCGCGAGGTTTGCTAGTGTCACACGGGAGGGTTTAAACTAGTATGGCAGGGGGGTGGGCACGGGAGCAATAGGTCAGAAGGTGAGAGCATTGAGGGAGAACTAGGGAATAAGGACAGTGTGGCTCTGAGGCAGAGCAGACAGGGAGAGGTTGCTGAACACAGCGGGTCTGGTGGCCTGAAGTGCATATGTTTTAATGCAAGAAGTATTACGGGTAAGGCAGATGAACTTGGAGCTTGGTTTAGTACTTGGAACTATGATGTTGTTGCCATTACAGAGACCTGGTTGAGGGAAAGGCAGGATAGAGGGGGATGTAAAAGGGGTGGCGGAGTTGCGCTACTGGTTAGGGAGGATATCACGGCTGTACTACGAGAGGACACCTCAGAGGGCAGTGAGGCTATATGGGTAGATATCAGGAATAAGAAGGGTGCAGTCACAATGTTGGGGGTTTACTACAGGCCTCCCAACAGCCAGTGGGAGATAGAGGAGCAGATAGGTAGACAGATTTTGGAAAAGAGTAAAAACAACAGGGTTGTGGTGATGGGAGACTTCAACTTCCCCAATATTGACTGGGACTCACTTAGTGCCAGGGGCTTAGACGGGGCAGAGTTTGTAAGGAGCATCCATGATGGCTTCTTAAAACAATATTTAGACAGTCCAACTAGGGAAGGGGAGGTACTGGACCTGGTATTGGGGAATGAGCCCGGCCAGGTGGTAGAAGTTTCAGTAGGGGAGCATTTCGGGAACAGTGACCACAATTCAGTAAGTTTTAAAGTGCTGGTGGACAAGGATAAGAGTGGTCCTAGGGTGAATGTGCTAAATTGGGGGAAGGCTAATTACAACAATATTAGGCGGGAACTGAAGAATATAGATTGGGGGCGGATGTTTGAGGGCAAATCAACATCTGACATGTGGGAGGTTTTCAAGTGTCAGTTGAAAGGAATTCAGGACCGGCATGTTCCTGTGAGGAAGAAGGATAAATACGGCAATTTTCAGGAACCTTGGTTAACGAGAGATATTGTAGGTCTCGTCAAAAAGAAAAAGGAGGCATTTGTCAGGGCTAAAAGGCTGGGAACAGACGAAGCCTGTGTGGAATATAAGGAAAGTAGGAAGGAACTTAAGCAAGGAGTCAGGAGGGCTAGAAGGGGTCACGAAAAGTCATTGGCAAATAGGGTTAAGGAAAATCCCAAGGCTTTTTACACGTACATAAAAAGCAAGAGGGTAGCCAGGGAAAGGGTTGGCCCACTGAAGGATAGGCAAGGGAACCTATGTGTGGAGCCAGAGGAAATGGGTGAGGTACTAAATAAATACTTTGCATCAGTATTCACCAAAGAGAAGGAATTGGTAGATGTTGAGTCTGGAGAAGGATGTGTAGATAGCCTGGGTCACATTGAGATCCAAAACGACGAGGTGTTGGGTGTCTTAAAAAATGGAAGCAAATGGACGTATTAGTGAGAGGCAGCACGGTTTTGTGAAGGGGAGGTCGTGTCTCACTAAATTGATAGAGTTTTTCGAGGAGGTCACAAAGATGATTGATGCAGGTAGGGCAGTGGATGTTGTCTATATGGACTTCAGTAAGGCCTTTGACAAGGTCCCTCATGGTAGACTAGTACAAAAGGTGAAGTCACATGGGATCAGGGGTGAGCTGGCAAGGTGGATACAGAACTGGCTAGGTCATAGAAGGCAGAGAGTAGCAATGGAAGGATGCTTTTCTAATTGGAGGGCTGTGACCAGTGGTGTTCCACAGGGATCAGTGCTAGGACCTTTGCTGTTTGTAGTATATATAAATGATTTGGAGGAAAATGTAACTGGTCTGATTAGTAAGTTTGCAGACGACACAAAGGTTAGTGGAATTGCGGATAGCGATGAGGACTGTCAGAGGATATAGCAGGATTTAGATTGTTTGGAGACTTGGGCGGAGAGATGGCAGATGGAGTTTAATCCAGACAAATGTGAGGTAATGCATTTTGGAAGGTCTAATGCAGGTAGGGTATATACAGTGAATGGTAGAACCCTCAAGAGTATTGAAAGTCAAAGAGATCTAGGAGTACAGGTCCACAGGTCACTGAAAGGGGCAACGCAGGTGGAGAAGGTAGTCAAGAAGGCATACAGCATGCTTGCCTTCATTGGCCGGGGCATTGAGTATAAGAATTGGCAAGTCATGTTGCAGCTGTATAGAACCTTAGTTAGGCCACACTTGGAGTATAGTGTTCAATTCTGGTCGCCACACTACCAGAAGGATGTGGAGGCTTTAGAGAGGGTGCAGAAGAGATTTACCAGAATGTTGCCTGGTATGGAGGGCATTAGCTATGAGGAGCGGTTGAATAAACTCGGTTTGTTCTCACTGGAACGACGGAGGTTGAGGGGCGACCTGATAGAGGTCTACAAAATTATGAGGGGCATAGACAGAGTGGATAGTCAGAGGCTTTTCCCCAGGGTAAAGGGGTCAATTACTAGGGGGCATAGGTTTAAGGTGAGAGGGGCAAGGTGTAGAGTAGATGTACGAGGCAAGTTTTTTACACAGAAACGGGCAGGTCGAGAGGGAGAACGGGATGGTCTGGAAGGCCGTCCTACTGGCCCTGCGGTCCAGGAATCTCCCAGTGTCCCGATGTCAGGAGGTCCTCCCCGATGCACTTCACTCCATCCGATCACTACTGTGCACAACTGCCAATGAAACACCTCATGAACGTCTTCTTGCCTTCCCTAGGAAGTCCTCCTCGGGACCCTGCTCCCAACATGGCTGGCAGCCCCCGGACCCGTCCTACTCCGCAAACACGTACGTGCCCACAAGTCGGACCCATTGGTCGAGAGGGTATATCTCCTCCATGCTAACCCCCAGTACGCCTATGGGGCGCACCCCGACGGCCGACAGGACACGGTCTCCCTCCGGGATCTGGCCCACGCTGGATCTTCACCCTTACACCCCCCCCCATTTTGTCACCGGCGCACCCCCTTCCCAGGAGGATCCGTCCTCCCACTGGCCCCATCCGGATGGGATGAAGCTGAAGACAACACGCTCCTAGAGCCACGGATGCGCGAGACGACGCCAGCATCACCGCCGGGACTGCGACGATCGCAGAGGACGACCAGGGCCTCCGACCGGTGATTGTTTCATTGTAAAATGAACTTGTAAATAATTGTCTGTAAATATATGTATTGCAGGTAAAGGCACCGAAGGGTGCCGCTGTAACCTCTACCACTGTAAAAGCAAGGCCACCACCCCCGCCGGACTCTCTTTTAAACAGGGGGTGAATGTGATAGGCTATATTAGCGGTATCGCAGTACCTAGGTGGGATGTACATTATACTGTAGGCTGAGTGGTAGAACCTGCCTGCTGGTTCCGCCCAGCAGGCGGAGCATAAGAGTCTGTGTTTCACCCACAGCAGTCATTCTGTACCGGCGCTGCTGGGGTAACTATTTGTTCATTAAAGCCTTCAATTGGATTACAATTTCGCTTCCCTAGTGATTGATCGTGCATCAACGACCATCCTGTTTTTCTCCCCAGTTTTCACCACTACCACTTGGGCTCTCCAGGGGCTGTTGCTGGCCTCGATAATACCTTCCCGCAGCAGCCGCTGGACCTCAGACCTGATGAAGGTCCTGTCCTGGGCAGTGTACCGCCTGCTCCTGGTGGCGACGGGTTTGCAATCCAGGATGTGGTTTGCAAACAGGGAAGGTGGGTCGACCTTCAGGGTCGTGAGGCCGCAAACAGTAAGGGGTGGTAGGGGCCCGCCAAATTTCAGGGTTAGGCTCTGGAGGTTGCACTGGAAGTCCAGGCCGAGTAGCAAGGCAGCTCAGAGGTTGGGGAGGACGTAGAGCCGGAAGCCGCTGAACTCTACGCCCTGGATGGTGAGGGTGGCGGTGCAATACCCCCGGATCGCCACGGAGTGGGATCCGGAGGCCAGGGAGATTCTCTGGTTGATGGGTTGTACCATGAGGGAGCAGCGCCTTACCGTATCGGGGTGGATGAAGCTCTCAGTGCTCCCGGAGTCCAGAAGGCAGGATATCTTGTGCTCGTCGACCTTCACTGTCGTCGATGCGGTAACGAGGTTGTGCGGTCGGGACTGGTCGATCGTGATGGAGGCCAGACGTGGCTGGTCGGCGGTGGTTGCAGGCGATTAGCGGCCCGATGGGGTGCCCGACGAGCAGGGGTCCTAAGGTGGGGAAGATGGCGGCGCCCACGGGCCGCACGTGTCCTGAGGCTGGCAAGATGGTGGCGCCCACGGGCCGCACGTGGTCTGAGGCGAGGAAGATGGCGGCGCCCGCGGGTCGCACATGTGGGGGGTGCCGGGACAATAGCGGCGACCGAGTGGGCCTGGCACACAGCAGCGAAATGTCCTTTCTTCCCGCAGGCCTTGCAGAGCACGCTCCGCGCCGGGCAGCGCTGCCGGGGGTGTTTTGTGTGTCCGCAGAAGTAGCACTTGGGTCCCCCCGGGCTGGTTGGCTGCCGCGCGGTGCAGGCCTGGGGTTGGCTGGGGGAGGTCGCTGATGGGGTCCATGGTGGGGTGTTCGCTGGCGGGGTCCACGATGCCCAGGAGGGGTGGACTGTGCGGTCGGGGGCATACGCCTGTATATTGCGGGAGGCGACTGTGAGCAAGAGCGCTAGTTTCTTGGTCGCCGCGAGGTCGAGGGTAGCCCCATCTAAGAGGCACTGCCGAATGTAGACCGACCCTATGCCCGTAACGAACGCGTCTCTAAGTAGCAGGTCAGAATGTTCAGCGGCCGAAATAGCTTGGCAATCACAGTCTCTCACCAGGGCGAGCAGGGCACGCCAGAAATCTTCCACAGACTCACCGGGGAGTTGATGCCGCGTGGACAGGAGGTGCCTGACGTAGATCTTGTTAGTCTGCTGAGTGTAGTTCTCCTTTAGTAGCGCCATGGCCTCAGCATAGGTCGGTGCGTCCCGGATGAGGGGAAAGATATCGGAGCTCAGCCGCGTGTAAAGGATCTGGAGCTTCTGTGCCTCTGAGGGTGGTTCAGTCGCAGATCCGATGTAGGCTTCAAAGCAAGCTAGCCAATGTGCGAAGGCCGACTTGCCGTTGTCTGCTTGAGGGTGCAGCTGCAGGCGATCCGGCTTGATGCGGAGATCCACCGTTGTAAAATCTCTGCGTAATAAATTGATGCACTATCAATTACGACGAGACGAGAGTAGAGAGTAATCGAGGCTTTATTACGCAGAGATGTGGAGCCTCCCGCAGCTGCTGCCAAAATGGCTGCAGCTCGGAGGGCCCACATATTTATACTCCGCCTACTGGGCGGAGCCAGCAGGCAGGGATCTACCCCCGTACCTGTAGTACAGGGGACTTACCGTAATACCCTCATATGCGGTATATACAATATAACAGTGGTGACTACAACACACAGTACCGGGTGTTCTCCACGGTCGATCTGAAGTCTGCCTACCACCAGCTCCCGATCCGCCACTACACTGCTTTCGAAGCAGCCGGCCGACTCTTCCACTTCCTCAGGGTCCCTTTCGGCGTCACTAATGGGGGTCTCGGTTTTTCAGAGAACGATGTACCGAATGGTGGACTAGTACGGGTTGCGGGCTACGTACCTGTACTTGGACAATGTTACCATCTGCGGCCTTGATCAGCAGGACCACGACGCCAACCGCCAGAGGTTCCTCCAGGCCGCCCAATCCCTCAACCTCACATGTAACGAATTTTCCGCACTACCCGGCTAGCTATCCTCGGCTATGTCGTGGAAAACGGGGTCCTAGGGCCCGACCCCATGCGCCCCCTCATGAACTTCCCTTTCCCCACAGCCTCAAGGCCCTCAAACGCTGCCTGGGGCTTTTTTCCTACTACGCCCAGTGGGTCCCCAACTATGCGGACAAAGCCCGCCCACTTATCAAAGCCACTATATTCCCCCTGATAGCTGAGGCCCGCTCGGCCTTCAGCTGCATCAAGGCAGATATTGCCAAAGCCGGTGGGCAAGTTCATCCCTTTCCAGGTAGAGAGCGATGTGTCAGACGTCGCCCTGGCCGCCACCCTCAACCAGGCGGGCAGGCCAGTAGCCTCCTTTTCTAGAACCCTCCACGCCTCCGAGATTCGACACTCCTCAGTCGAGAAGGAAGCGCAAGCCATTGTTGAAGCTGTGCGGCACTGGAGGCACTACCTGGCCGGTAGGAGGTTCACCCTCGTCGGTCGGTTGCCTTTATGTTCGACAACGCACAACGGGGCAAAATAAAAAACGACAAAAAATCTTGAGGTGGGAATCGAACTCTCCACCTATAGGTACGATCTTAAGTATCGTCCTGGGGAGCTCAACGAGCCCCTCAAATGCCCTGTCCCGCAGCACATGAAATGAAATTAAATAAAAATCGCTTAGTGTCACAAGTAGGCTTCAAATGAAGTTACTGTGAAAAGCCCCTAGTCGCCACATTCCGGTGCCTGTTTGGGGAGGCTGGTACGGGAATCGAACCGTGCTGCTGGCCTGCCTTGGTCTGCTTTCAAAGCCAGCGATTTAGCCCAGTGTGCTAAACCAGCACATGCGCAAGACGACCGACTTCGGGCTATCCACAATGACCTCTCTCACCCGGGGGTCACCCTGCTCATCCACTTTATTAAGGCCCGCAACCTTCCCTACTCCACCGAGGAGGTCAGGGCCATGACCAGGGACTGCCAAGTCTGTGCGGAGTGCAAGCCGCACTTCTACCGGCCAGACAAGGCCCACCTGGTGAAGGCCTCCCGGCCCTTTGAGCGCCTCAGCGTCGACTTCAAAGGGCCCCTCCCTTCCGCCAACCGCAATATATACTTCCTGACCGTCATCGACGAGTACTCCTGCTTCCCCTTCGCTGTCCCATGTCCCGACATGACCTCGGCCACCGTTATAAAGGCACTGCACAGCATCTTCACCCTGGTCGGTTTCCCTGCATACATCCACAGTGACCGGGGCACCTCGTTCACGAGCGATGAGCTGCGTCAGTACCTGCTCAGTAAAGGCATCGCCTCGAGCAGGACTATGAGCTACAACCCGCAGGGAAACGGACAGGTGGAGAGCCAGAACGCGACGATATGGAAGGCCGTTCATCTTGCCCTTCGGTCTAGAAGTCTCCTGATTCCCCGTTGGCAGGAGGTCCTCCCCGACGCGCTCCACTCCATTAGATTGCTCCTCTGCACAGCCACAAACGGAGCCCCTCACGACCGTCTGTTTGTCTTCCCTAGGAAGTCCATCTCCGGGGTCTCGCTTCCATCCTGGCTGAAAACTCCAGGACCTGTCCTTCTCCGGAAGCATGCAAGGAGCCATAAGACTGACCCCCTGTTCGAGAGGGTCCAGCTGCTACACGACAACCCCCAATATGCCTACGTCGTGCACCAAGACGGACGGCAAGATACGGTCCCCATATGGGACCTGCTGGATCCCATGCCAAAGCACCCTCAACCTTCCCTGCCTATCGCCACCCCCCCAACCCTTTACGCCCCCCCCGGGGCTCCTGTACTGTCCCGAGCCTATGCTGCCGCCATCCACCTACCCCTTACCACTAACCACCACCCCCCTGCCTACCCCCACTCCCCAACCGTTGCCGACACTTTTGACCGAAGCTCCAGACGACACACTCCCGGAGTCAACGACCACGTTGCCAGCACCCGCCGCACCGCCAGGGCTAAAGAGGTCCAATAGAACAGTCCGGCCTCCAGACAGACTGAACACTTGATGGCCCCACTTCACCCCCGCTGGACTTCATTCTTTTTAACAGGGGGTGAATGTGGTGAATATATTCACCAGAATCAGTTGTCTGTAGAGTACGGTAATATGATCCCTTTTCCATGTAGTATACTGGAACCTGGTGGGCTCCGCCCCCCCAGACAGTGTAGCCATCTGGGATGGCCACTTCCCGATTACAAAATGGACACTTTGCAGAGATTGCAGGGAAAATGGACAATACTGAGAAAGCAAGCAGGTGCAGGGTTTGTCTGTTGATTGGGGCCGCAGCTCCCAGACAAGACCGATACTGCAAAACCATTACCATACTAATGAGCCATCCCCGGGGACAAAAGAGTAACATTTAACTAAACGATATCAAGGCAGACACCCCGGCGCCAGAGGAGACCAGAACAAAGCGGCCAACGGCCGCCTAGGACACGCCCAGCCATCAGGGCACCCACCCCTTTATTGGAGGAAATCGACAGGTTCGATTGGGAAACGGCCCAATTAATTGGGGCCAAGTTCAAGGCCCGCCCAAAAGCACGCAAAGCCCCTTTTGGGTATAAGAAGGATCCCCCAAGAGGGAATCGTTCTCTTGGCTCCGGCTCTCACCGAGGAGAGACCTGCCCAACAGCAACATCAGAACAAGTAAGTCCAAGGTCAGCGCACGCTACCAGACAGACGCTCCTACCTGTTATCCCGTACCAATTCGGCCCAGCAGCCTCAGATCCGAACAACGGCCATTGTTCCTCTGACCGAAGCTAAGGATACGCTTTAGCAGTAGTGATAGTTTAGTTTGTAGAGTTTTATGCATGAGTATACTTGTCTGTGTGTCTAAATAAATGAGCATTGTGTTTGAACTTACTAACTGGTGTATCGAGTCTTTGATCAGTATTCGGTTTTGAACCTTGTGGCGGTATCGAGAGATACCTGCCGACTCTAGAACAAAACGTAATTCGAATTAAGGAAGGCGACCATATTGGCCGCCATCTTCAGAGCCAAATTAAGAGAAATACAATTAGCAACAACGGTATATAGACCGGCCGCCTGTGGGCGCCGCCCAGTTGTTACAGCAATCTCAGGCAGGCGATTTCTTGTGTCATAAAGTCTATGTTCTCTTGCTCTCATCGTCTAGCAATGGATTAATGCTACATCACCCACTGAACATTTTTTTTTGGACACTAAGTGCAATTTAGCATGGCCAATCCACCTAACCCGCACATCTTTGGACTGTGGGAGGAAACCAGAGCACCCGGAGGAAACCAGAGCAGACACGGGGAGAACGTGCAGACTCCGCACAGACAGTGACCCAAGCTGGGAATCGAACCTGGGACCCTGAAGCTGTGAATCAACTGTGCCAAACACTGTGCTACCGTATTCTTCCTTTTCATAAACCAATTTAACGGCCTTCCAAAAACCTTGATTCCACCTGCCTCCGCTCCGCCCTCCAGCAGCATTGCAGTCCAGACCCTAGTCACTCATTGTGTAAAAAGGTCACTTTTGTAAGTGCCACGAAGAATCCAGCACGAGTTTTAAGGATACAAAGTAATAACATTTATTTACTATAACATATATATAATATATATATATAACAGCAGCAGCAACTTCCCTTGCTGCACACTCCTTCCTGCTGGTTCCTGAACTGGCCAGCTCTATTTATACTTGGAGTTTACTAATGGTTTCTCCGCCCCCCTCATTGGGGAAGCTCATACTCCCACAGGATTGTGGGATTGTCATTAGTCCCCAGCCAATGGTAAGCAGGCAGGTTATAACAGTCACCTTTTCCACTTTTGCCAATTGCTTTAAATCTGTGGCTTCTCTTCCTCAAGCCTTTCATAGAATCATAGAATTTACAGTGCAGAAGGAGGCCATTTGGCCCATTGAGTCTGCACCGACTCTTGGAAAGAGCACTCTATGTAACCCCACGCCTCTACCCTATCCCCATAACCCATTAACCCCAGCTAGCCTATTTTAAACACGAAGGGTAATTTACCATGGCCAATCCACCTAACCTGCACGTCTTTGAACTGTTTCACAACTGGAAACAGTTTCTCCCCATCTACTCTCTCCTGAAGCTCCTGATTTTATTTGTATAACGGGGGAAAATGCGAGGTCGCCCACTTTGAGAGGACGTGCAGTCTTTCTCCATTTCAATCACATTCTGATTTTCTATAGGGCAGCACGGTAACAAAGTGGTTAGCACTGTTGCTTCACAGCGCCAGGGTTCGATTCCCGGCTTGGGTCACTGTCTGTGCGGAGTCTGCACGTTCTCCCCGTGTCTGCGTGGGTTTCCTCCGGGTGCTCTGGTTTCCTCCCACAAGTCCTGAAAGACGTGCTTGTTAGGTGAATTGGACATTCTGAATTCTCCCTCTGTGTACCCGAACAGGCGCCGGAATGTGGCAACTAGGGGATTTTCACAGTAACTTCATTGCAGTGTTAATGTAAGCCTACTTGTGACAATTATACAGATTATTATGATTATTATAATTGTCCAGGGAAGTTAACGCTTTTGGACAATTGATGGATAGTCATAGAACCCTACAGTGCAGAAGGAGATCTTGGCCCATCAAGTCTGTGCTGATCCTCTGAAAGAGTACCCTATCTCGGCTCACTTCCCCGTAAACCCGTATCCCCACCTAACCTTTTGGACACTAAGGGACAATTGATCATGGCCAATCCACCAAACCTGCACATGTTTGGACTGTGGGAGGAAACTGGAGCACCCGGAGGAAACCCACGCAGACACGGGGGAGAAAGTGCAAACTCCACACAGACTGTCACCCGTGGCTGGAATTGAACCCGGGTCCCTGGCGCTGTGAGGCAGCAGTGCTAACCACTGTGCCACCATGCAGTGGGGGCCTTGCCTGGGAACATACTTGCGGGATTCCCCTGCGTATCATTGGGGTACCCCCTAAATCCGACACTGGCAAACCCAGATGTAATGGGCCATAGAAACTGATTGCTCACCTGAAATTGACTCATTATTTGGCAACACCACATGGCCTCAGCTTCTTTGGCCTTTGGAAAGCTTTAATGTTAATCTCCCAGAGCGGGTCTGCTGTTAACATCCAGTCTGTCAACAAAGCCTGTCTCAAGTCTAAACCTACTCGAAGTCTGACTCTTTGCAAGATAACTGGCGTTGCCTTTAGAGTGGGCCAATCCCAACTTGTTGCATCATTCTCAACTTCGAAGGAATTTGGCAACTCCTGCTTCCAGCTAACTGAATCTGCCTGAACTTTAGCTCCTACATGAATGAACCCTCAAGGGACTCTGACATTCCCGTGAATTAATGACCGGAAGTCGGATTCCTCCGGACCTATAAAATGATGTGTCAGCTGTTCAAATCCAAAGTCACTTGGTCATGGTTCTTTTTTTTAAATATAAATTTAGAGTAGCCAATTCATTTTTTCCAATTAAGGGACAATTTAGCGCAGCCAATCCACCTCCCCTGCACATCTTTGGGTTGTGGAGGCGAAACCCACGCAAACACGGGGAGAATGTGCAAACCCCACACGGACAGTGACCCAGGGCCAGGATCGAACCTGGGACCTCGGCGCCGTGAGGCAGCAGTGCTAACCCACTGCGCCACCGTGCTGCCCTCTCCGATAGGACCACAACACTGGCTCCTGTGCCCAATTTAAAGATTGTGAGATGGCCATGAACCAACATGACCACATTCTTATACAAAACGGGCTGGTCAGATGGGCAGAACACATGGCAATTTAACACTGAAAGGTTTGAGGTGATGCATTTTCGGAGGATTCACAAGGCAAGGGAATATACAATGAACATTAGGACACCAGGAAGTACAGAGGAACACTGGGGTACATGAACAAAGATCCCTGAAGGCAGCAGGACAGGTTGATTGGTTGATATTTATTGTCACACGTGCTGAAGTACAGTGAAAAGTATTTTTCTGCGGCCAAGGGAATGTACACGTACGTATAGTAGACAAAAGAATAATCAACAGAGAACATTGACAGTGGTGCATCAACAAATAGAGATTGGTTACAGTGCGGAACAAGGCCAAGCAAGAGCAGCATAGGGCGTCGTGAATAGTGTTCTTACAGGGAACAGATCAGTCCAAGGGGGAGTCGTTGAGGAGTCTTGTCGCTGTGGGAAAGAAGCTGTTCCTATGTCTGGATGTGCGGGTCTTCAGACTTCTGTACCTTCTGCCTGATGAAAGGGTCTGGAAGAAGGCAATGCCTGGGTGGGAGGGGTCTCTGATAATGCTGTCTGCCTTCCTGAGGCAGCGGGAGGTGTAGACAGAATCAATGTGGGGGTGGCAAGTTTGTGTGATGCATTGGGCTGACTTCACCACACTGCAGTTTCTTGCGATCTTGGACCGAGCAGTTGCCATACCAAGCTGTGATGCAGCTGGATAGGATGCTCTCTATGGCACATCTGTAGAAGTTTGTGAGAATCGATGCAGACATGCCAAATTTCTTTAGCTTCCGTAGGAAGTAGAGACGTTGTTGGGCTTTCTTGACTGATGCATCAACGTGAGTGGACCAGGACAGACTGTTGGTGATGGCGACCCCCAGGAACTTAAAGCTATCGACCATCTCCACTTCAGAGCCATTGATGCAAACGGGAGTGTGTGTCGTGCTACGCTTGCTGAAGTCGATGATCAGTTCCTTGGTCTTTCCAGCAGTTAGAGAGAGGTTGTTTTCGGTACACCATGTAACCAAGTGATCTATTTCCCACAGATAAGGAGGTCAAGAAGGCATATGGGAGCGATCCCGGACTTGGATAGGCGCCAACTGATTATGGACGGAGATTTTGTGATGGAGCCGAAGGTGGACTGGTCGAGCCCCAAGTCGATGGGAAGGTCGAGGATGCCGAAGATTCTGGGAGGGTTTATGGAGTGTATGTGTATACGGTATATTCCAGCATCGATTTCTTTGTGGTGAGCCAGGCGGTGCTGATGAGGGTGGTGGAGGAAGTGTATGTGATTTCGGACCATGCACCACATTGGCTGGACGTTAGGCTTAGTTTGGGGTAGGTGCAGACACCGCTGTCGAGGTGCTGGAGCATTGCGATTTTGCGTCAAATCGACGCCTGCCGCGATTTCAGCACCGGAACCGATTCTACGCCCAATCGCCTTTCCCGATTTCGGCGTCGGCAAACGGAGAATCCTGCCTTCTGACTCTGAAAATGCAGTGGCCGCGATTCTCCCAGCCTCGCACTGGGCCGGTGAATCGCTGCAACCGCGCCACGCCGCCCCGACGCTGGCGCGCGATTCTCCGGCCCGGATGGGCCGAGCGGCCACGCGGAAACGGAAGAGTCCCGCCGGCGCTGTTCACCCCTGGTCGCTGCTGCCGGGAACTCTGCGCGAAGGGTCGGGGGGCGGCCTGTGGGGGGGAGAGGAAAGTGCTCCTTCACCGGGGGCGGGGGGGGGGGGCGCCTCCGATGGGGTCTGGCCCACGATCGGGTCCACCGATCGGCGGGCCGGCCTCTCCCCCCGCCCCCCGGCCTACTTTGTTGCACGGCCGGCCATGTTGCGCGGGGCCGGCGGGCTGGAGAAGTCCCCCGCGCATGCGCGGGTTGGCGCGGTGCCCATTTGGCGCCGGGAAGGGAGGCTGGAGCGGCGTGAACCGCTCCAGCGCCGTGCTGGCCCCCTGTGGGGGACAGAATCGGTTGTCCCCGTGCCGTTTCGCGACGGCGTTCACGACGGCGCGAACACTTAGTCTCCATTTTGGAGAATCGCGCCCTGGATCTTTGAGTTCACCCAAAAAGCACGGCTGTATGATCACAGGCTCCACCTCTTGAATCACATTTGGGTCTTCTGTGTGTTTAGATGTTGTAGCTTTGCAAAGTCTGCTGAAGTGTCCAATTCTGTTACATTGAAAGTATTGGGCTAAATTTGGCTCACCTGCAGGAGGCCTTTGCTCCATGGTGATAGAATGGTCCCTCTACTGGTTGGTTAGGGTATTGCGTCCCTTGGCCTGGAGTCTCCCTGTTTCTCTGCTCTTTAACTAACTGGACTGCAGAGTTTCCCTTGTAGCCGGGTTTATATTCTCTTCTTATATTGTGCTGCAATTGGAGTTCACACTGCTGAACAGTCTGCTAGCTCTCCCGAGCATTAGAACTTGAATCTGTGGAACTCTTTGCCGCAGAAGGCTGTGGAGGCTAAATCACGGAGTGTCTTTAAGACAAGAGGTAGATAGGTTCTTGATTAATAAGGGGATCAGGGGTTATGGGGAGAAGAGAGGAGAATGGGGTTGAGAAAAACATCAGACATGATTGAATGGCGGAGCAGACTCGATGGGCCGAATGGTCTAATTCTGCTCCTATGTCTTTTGGCCTTATCTTCCTTCACTTGCAGCATGTCTGAGTGTATTGTCTGCTACAATTACTCTATACTTGATAAATTCAGATTTTAAGTTTCCGTATTTGCAACCTTCAGCCATTGGGTACAGATAAGACCAGAAGCCATTCGGCCCACTAAATCTGCAATACCATGGACTTCCGGTGATGTATCCAGAGGGGTAGTGTGCACGTGGAAGCTCTCCCCCAAAGAAATCAATTTTCTTAAGCGCAACGGCAGTTTAAGCGCAGTAAAAAACAAACGATTTTGTGTGTGAAAATTCACACCGCAAAAGGATGCCCCAGAAAGAGAAAGGGAGGAAGGATTCAGGCCACAGTCCTTCCTCAAGCTCCGAAACTTTGCAGGACTCCGTGCTTAGACATAGAATTTACAGTGCAGAATGTGGCCATCTGGCCTATCGAGTCTGCACCAGCCCTTGGAAAGAGCACCCCGCCCATGCCCACACCTCCGCCCCATACCCGTCACACAACAATCCCACCCAACCCCTTTGGACACTAAGGGGCAATTTATCACGGCCAATCCACCTAACCTCCACATCTTTGGACTGTGGGAGGAAACCGGAGCACCCGGAGGAAACCCACGCACACACGGGGAGAACGTGCAGACTCCGCACAGACATTTACCCAAGCTGGGAATCGAACCTGGAACCCTGCAGCTGTGAAGCGCCAGTGCTAACCACTTGCTACCGTGACGCCCTTGGTAAGATGGTGGGAGCGGGCTCTTCTCCCATACTGCCCACGCCACTGACAGCTGACAATCTCAGCCGCATAATGGCGGGAGAGCTAGAAAAACATCCGCAGAGACTGGCATTCGACCGAAAAAGATCCGTTGATGAGGCTTTGGCCCACATCAATTCGAAGCTGGAAAACAATGAATAAAATTATCAAGGCACTTTTTAAAAATTAGTCCGGGGATGTGGACGTCGCGGGGCCCATCCCAGAGGGCAGTTCATAGTCAAACGCATTGCTGTCAATCTGGAGTCACATGAAGCCAAATCACCATGTGCAACCATCATCCTTCCCTGAAGGACATTAGTGAACCAGGTGGGTTTTTACAACGATGGACGACGGTTTCATGGGGCCACCATTAGACTTTTAATTCCAGATTTTTATTGAATTCAAATTTCACCAGCTGCCGTGGTGAGATTCGAACCTGGGTCCCTAGACACTGGGTCTCTGGATTACTAGTCCAGCAACAATGCCACTGCCTCCCCTAAATGGTGCCACACTGAAAGGCATTGAAACGGCCCTGACGGATCATGGCGACCGGATCTTTGCAAGGGGGCCTAACCTCAGCGGTGGAGCACAATAAAATTCTCACGGCCAAGATAAGTGACCTTGAAATCCATTCAAGAAGGCAAAATGTCTGCATCGTGGGATTGCTGGGGTGCGGGGTGGGGGTGTTAGAGGGCTCCACCTCCACCCCCACCCCCCCCCACCCCCCCCACCCCCACCCCCACCCACCCGAGTTAGACTGGGCTCATCACTCCATGCGGCAAAGCCTCGAGCTGGAGAACCACCGCGTGCAGTCATCATCGCTTTCACAGCTTCAAAAAGAAAGACCGGGTCCTTCAAAGAACAAAGAACAAAGAAAGGTACAGCACAGGAACAGGCCCTTCGGCCCTCCAAGCCTGCGCCGACCATGCTGCCCGTCTAAACTAAAATCTTCTACACTCCCGGGGTCCGTATCCCTCTATTCCCATCCTATTCATGCATTTGTCAAGATGCCCCTTAAACGTCGCTATCGTCCCTGCTTCCACCACCTCCTCCGGCAGCGAGTTCCAGGCACCCACTACCCTCTGTGTAAAAAACTTGCCTCTTACATCTCCTCTAAACCTTGCCCCTCTCACCTTAAACCTATGCCCCCTAGTAATTGACCCCTCTACCCTGGGAAAAAGCCTCTGGCTATCCACTCTGTCCTATGCCCCTCATAATTTTGTAGACCTCTATCAGGTCGCCCCTCAACCTTCCTCGTTCCAGTGAGAACAAACCAAGTTTATTCAACCGCTCCTCATAGCTAATGCCCTCCATACCAAGCAACATCCTGGTAAATCTCTTCTGCACCCTCTCTAAAGCCTCCACATCCCTCTGGTAGTGTGGCGACCAGAATTGAACACTATACTCTTAAGTGTGGCATAACTAAGGTTCTGTACAGCTGCAACATTACTTGCCAATTCTTGTACTTAATGTCCCGGCCAATGAAGGCAAGCATGCCGTATGCCTTCTTGACTACCTTCTCCACCTGTGTTGCCCCTTTCAGTGATCTGTGGACCTGTACACCTATATCTCTCTGACTGTCAATACTCTTGAGGGTTCTACCATTCACTGTATATTCCCTACCTGCATTAGACCTTCCAAAGTGCATTACCTCACATTTGTCCGGATTAAACTCCATCTGCCATCTCTCCGCCCAAGTCTCCAAATGATCTAAATCCTGTTGTATCCTCTGACAGTCCTCATCGCTATCCGCAATTCCACCAACCTTTGTGTCGTCTGCAAATTTACGAATCAGACCAGTTACATTTTCCTCCAAATCATTTATATATACTACGAACAGCAAAGGTCCCAGCACTGACCTCTGCGAAACACCAGTAGTCACAGCCCTCCAATCAGAAAAGCACCCTTCCATTGCTACTCTCTGCCTTCTATGACCTAGACAGTTCTGTATCCACCTTGCCAGCTCACCCCTGATCCCGTGTGACTTCACCTTTTGTACCAGTCTGCCATGAGGGACCTTGTCATAGGCCTTACTGAAGTCCATATAGACAACATCCACTGCCCTACCTGCATCATTCATCTTAGTGACCTCCTCGAAAAACTCTTATCCAGTTAGTGAGACACGACCTCCCCTTCACAAAACCGTGCTGCCTCTCGCTAATACGTCCATTTGCTTCCAAATGGGAGTAGATCCTGTCTCGAAGAATTCTCTCCAGTAATTTCCCTACCACTGACGTAAGGCTCACCGGCCTGTAGTTCCCTGGATTATCCTTGCTGCGCTTCTTAAACAAAGGAACAACATTGGCTATTCTCCAGTCCTCCGGGACATCCCCTGAAGACAGCGAGGATCCAAAGATTTCTGTCAAGGAATTTTGCTGGGCTAGGGAGCATCGGGGGTGTAAGGTGGGAGGGCCACTCCGTCGACTTTAGCAGGATTTGAGCGCGGACCTGGCAAAGCAAAGAGTTGCTCTCAACGGGGTGAAATCCATCCTACACCGGAAAGGAATTAGATTTGGCATGATCTACCCGGCTCGCCTCCAAGTGACTGTTGGGGAGAAGGGTCGCCTCTGATTCGTCAGAAAGTAGCAAACTTCCTTGTTCAGAATCTTAACTTGAACCCTGCTTAATACCTAATGATGTTTGTTCTGTTATGTATACTGGTGTCTGGGAGTCTCATACTCCACGTTTCTATCAGGTTTGGGGTTTGTAGTTACTGTTGGGTTTGATATTTGATTGTTATTGTTGCGTTGCAAATTAGACAGGTTTGTTTTTTTATCTTCTTGGGGGGAGTCTTGAGGCGAATGATGAAAAGTAGTAAGGGAGAAGTTACTGCAGCTCTTCGCAAACAGTTTGTGAATATGAGCTTAGTGTATATATGTGGTAAACCACTGTTGCACCTATATTAGGTGATGTATGGTAGGACCTGTACTACAGGTACGACGGTAGTCCCTGCCTGCTGGCTCCGCCCAGTAGGCGGAGAATAAATATGTGTGCCTTCCGTGCAGCAGCCATTTCGCCAGCTGCTGTGGGAGGCCACACATCTTAGAGCAATAAAGCCTGAGTTGCATCCAACTCTCATCTTTGTGCAATTGATTGTGCATCAATATAGTTAGTGGGGATTTGTTAATTGGGGGTTTATCATAGAATCATAGAATTTACGGTGCAGAAGGAGGCCATTCGGTCCATCGAGTCTGCACCGGCTCTTGGAAAGAGCACCCTACCCAAGCTCACACCTCAACCCTATCCCCATAACTCAGTAACCCCACCCAACACTAAGGGCAATTTTGGTCACTAAGGGCAATTTATCATGGCCAATCCACCTAACCTGCACATCTTTGGACTGTGGGAGGAAACCGGAGCACCCGGAGGAAACCCACGCACACACGGGGAGGATGTGCAGACTCCGCACAGACAGTGACCCAGCGGGGAATCGAACCTGGGACCCTGGAGCTGTGAAGCAATTGTGCTATCCACCATGCTACCGTGCTGCCTATTAGAGATAGGGTATTGTTTGTTAGTGTTACAAAGAGGTTGGGGGGAGTGGTTATTGGGTTTGGGGGGAGGGGTTATAATGTAAGTTGGCTGGTGGTGTTTATAAGTCCTTTTTTGTCAGGCTGTATGACTTGACTAGGGGGCCATCTCGGGTCTCGTCGACTTCCGAGATCCCTTGTCTGGTATTCATCCTGGGAAATGGCTGACTTCAGGCTGGGGAGCGGTGGGAGACCTTCAATTCACTTGGTAACCTGGAATATCTGAGATCTGAATGGGCCAGTAAAGCAGTCCCGGACTTTTACCCATCTTATAATCTAAACTCCAATGTTGTGCTTTCACAGAAAACCCACTTGCATGTAAAGGACCAGTCAAGGCTGCGTAAGAATCGGATGGGGCACGTCTTCCACTCCAGTATTAATGATGTGGAGATGCCGACGTTGGACTGGGGTGAGCATGGTAAGAGGTCGTACAACACCAGGTTAAAGTCCAACAGGTTTGTTTCGAATCACAAGCTTTCGGAGCACCGCTCCTTCACCTGAGGAAGGAGCAGTGCTCCGAAAGCTAGTGTTTGAAACAAACCTGTTGGATTTTAACCTGGTGTTGTAAGACTTCTTACTGTCCAGTTTTAATGGCAGGATCAGGGGCACTGCAATCTTAATCCATAAAAGAATACAATTCTCCTCCTCGCACGTTATAGCCGTCGCTAATGGTCGCTATATTATTGTTTATAGGTCACTGACGCACACTCCAGTAGTCCTGGTAAACATCTATGCCCCCCAACTGGGATGACCAAACTTTATAAACTCGCTCATAAACTCTCTCCCCAGCTTTGATCCACATCGGATGATTCTAGGAGGTGACCCGAATTGTGTCCTGAATCCTAAATTGGATCGGTTTGTTCTGGGATGGCTCAACAAATCAGATTCAATCTCTCCTCCTACGCTTTGGGAGGCTCCCAAGGCCGTCGTAAGGGGAGAAATTATTTCATATCGGGCTTAACCACGGAACTGGAGTGGTTGGAGCAACAAGCGTTGGTGGACTCAATCTTGGGGGTGCCCCAACTCGCCCCAACTCCAGAGCTACAGACGCACAGCAAAAAGTTACAATTCCAATTCAAACTGGTGTCCACTCGTGAGGCTGTGAGTCAGTTACGGTGCTCCAGGGGTACCGTCTACGAGCATGGGGAGAAAGCCAGTCGTCTTCTGGCACATCATCTCAAGCGACAGACAGACTCGCGAGAGATCCCCATCATTCATAACAAAGGCGGCAATCGTGTCTCCACTCCTTTCCAGGTAAGCACGGCTTTCGGTTCATATTGCTGTGAGCTGTATGAGTCAGACGCCCCTACGGACAAATCTAGTATGCCGAGCTTTCTGGATAGTTTGCATATCCCGACCATTGAAAAGAGCAGGAGACAAGAATTGGATTCCCCATTGTGCCCGGGAGAGATCCGAAAGTGTATTGGACTGCTGGATTCTGGGAAAGCCCCGGGCCCTGACCGCTTCCCAGCCGAGTTTTATAACAAGTTCTCATCACAGCTCATACCCTGAATAATGGTCATGCTTAATGACTCACTGTCCCGGGGTTCACTGCCTCCGCCCCTCACTCAAACCTCAATTTCTTTTAATCCTTAAGGGAGGCCAGGACCCAGAACAATGTGGGTCATACCGACTTACCGATCTATCTCACTTTTGAATACGGCCGACAAGCTGCTGGCTAAGGTCCTGGTGCTCCAACTGGAGCCTTGTCTCCCGGAGCATAATATCAGAGGATCAAACGGGCTTTGTGAAGAGTCGAACATCAGCCGCTCCCCCTCCACAGCCCCAAAAGCTGACGTTATAATGCCTCTGGATGCGGAAAAAGCATTGATAGGGTGGAATGGGACAATCTGCTCGAGAATTTCGGTAGACTTGGATTTGGCCCTAAATTTGCCTCCTGGATGTGCCTGTTGTATAATGGCCCCCACGGCCGGTATTTGTACAAACAAGATGTATTTGTACAAGCAAGATTTGTACAGAGATGTAATATATATATTGCTCATTTGTCTTGCCGAGTTGTATTTAACTTGATAATAAACAGTCAAAGTCTTCCATTGATGACAAATTATTTATTGAGTAACAAAATAATATACTTGTGAGTTCTTTTACTTCAATACTTTGACTAGTAGTAGAATAAACTCAGATTAGATTAAATTAACAATCAATATAATACACTTCACTCTGAGCTGGTCACGTCTATCCTCCAGCTGCAATACACACACGCTAACACTAAGAAAGAGCGGGAAACTCCTCATATAGTTCCTGTTAGTGTTGCCATCTAGTGATCATCTGGCTGTACTGACTGCACATTAACTAATCATGTATTAACATATACGGATATCACTACACACGGTATCCTCTGATTACTTTCCCTTGGGAAGGGGCCCTCGACAGGGATGTCCATTCTCCCCGCTGCTCTTCGCCTTGGCTATTGAGCCTCTCACGATAATGCTGAGGGCCTCTGATCAGTGGAGGGGTATCTATAGGAATGGAGTGGAACATCGGATATCGCTTTATGTGGACGACTTTTGTACATGGCCGACCCGACTCCCTCCATAGGTAACACAATGACGACGCTCACTACATTTAGGACTTTCTCCGTACGAAAACTAAACGTCGGCAAGACTGAGTGCTTTGCAGTGATTCGCCCTGCTAGAGGAACTCAATTTAGTTAGTTGCCGTTTCGCCTCTCGGATATCAGCTTCCGCTACTTGGGGGTCTGTGTAGCTCATAATGGGCCTCACTTCACAAGTTCAATTATTCATTAGCAATGTCAGGGTGGATCTGCAATGGTGGAGTAGCCTCTCTCTGTCCCTGGCAGGTAGGATACAAACGATTAAAATGAACGTACATCCCAGATTTTTCTTTTTCTTTCAGTGTACCCCTATTTTATTGCCTAAATCATTTTTTTAAATTAAGGTCAACAAATTGATTTCAGCTTTCCTTGGGCAGGTAAATGTCCCAGATTCCGCAGGGCTCTGCTTCGGAGAGATGGAGGATCGGGACGCCTAGTCATCCCCAATCTTTTGTTTCACTATTGGGCTGCCAGCGTTCACAGAAATCCTGCAGTGGATCCGCGACCCTGACTCGATCTGAGGCGGGATGGAGCCTCGCTCATCCACCACCTCCTCTCTCCCTCCACGCTATAATCACTGCACTGCTGCCTTTCTCCCCTGTAGGTTTTTCCTCAAATCCTGTGATGATTTCCCGCCTCGGGATTTGGAAACAATTTCAACAGCATTTCAAACTTCTCTCCCTGTCTTCTCGGGCCCCTATTTGCAAAAATCGACGCTTTTTGCCTTCGGGATTGGACCTTCCACTTAAGTCTTGGAAGGCAAAGTGGCTTGTGCATTTTGGGGGTCTATTTGTAGGGAGAGTTTTGGCAGTTTTGAGGAGCCGGCTGATAAAGAACAAAGAATAAAGAAAAGTACAGCACAGGAACAGGCACTTCGACCCTCCAAGCCCGTGCCGACCATGCTGCCCATCTAAACTAAAATCTTCTGCACTTCCAGGATCCGTATCCCTCTATTCCCATCCTATTCATATATTTGTCAAGATGCCCCTTAAATGTCCCTATCGTCCCTGCTTCCACCACCTCCTCCGGCAGCGAGTTCCAGGCACCCACTACCCTCTGTGTAAAACACTTGCCTCGTACATCTCCTCTAAACCTTGCCCCTCGCACCTTAAACCTATGCCCCCTAGTAATTGACCCCTCTACCCTGGGAAAAAGCCTCTGGCTATCCACTCTGTCTATGCCCCTCATAACTTTGTAGACCTCTATCAGGTCGCCCCTCAACCTCCGTCGTTCCAGTGAGAACAAACTGAGTTTATTCAACCTCTCCTCATAGCTAATGCCCTCCATACCAGACAACATCCTGGTAAATCTCTTCTGCACCCTCTCTAAAGCCTCCACATCCTTCTGGTAGTGTGGCGACCAGAATTGAACACTATACTCCAAGTGTGGCCTAACTAAGGTTCTATACAGCTGCAACATGACTTGCCAATTCTTATACTCAATGCCCCGGCCAATGAAGGCAAGCATGCCGTATGCCTTCTAGACTACCTTCTCCACCTGTGTTGCCCCTTTCAGTGATCTGTGGACCTGTACACCTATATCTCTCTGACTGTCAATACTCTTGAGGGTTCTACCATTCACTGTATATTCCATACCTGCATTGGACCTTCCAAAATGCATTACCTCACATTTGTCCGGATTAAACTCCCATCTGCCATCTCTCCGCCCAAGTCTCCAAATGATCTAAATCCTGCTGTATCCTCTGACAGTCCTCATCGCTATCTGCAAATCCACCAACCTTTGTGTCGTCTGCAAACTTACTAATCAGACCAGTTACAGTTTCCTCCAAATCATTTATATATACTATGAACAGCAAAGGTCCCAGCAATGATCCCTGCGGAACACCACTAGTCACAGCCCTCCAATCAGAAAAGCACCCTTCCATTGCTACTTTCTGCCTTCTATGACCTAGCCAGTTCTGTATCCAACTTGCCAGCTCACCCCTGATCCCATGTGACTTCACGTTTTGTACCAGCCTGCCATGAGGGACCTTGTCAAAGGCCTTACTGAAGTCCATATAGACAACATCCACTGCCCTACCTGCAGCAATCATCTTTATGACCTCCTTGAAAAACTCTATCAAGTTAGTGAGACACGACCTCCCCTTCACAAAACCGTGCTGCCTCTCGCTAATACGACCACTTGCTTCCAAATGGGAGTATATCCTGTCTCGAAGAATTCTCTCCAGTAATTTCCCTACCACTGACGTAAGGCTCACCGGCCTGTAGTTCCCTGGATTATCCTTGCTACCATTCTTAAACAAAGGAACAACATTGGCTATTCTCCAGTACTCCGGGACATCACCTGAAGACAATGAGTGTCCAAAGATTTCTGTCAAGGCCTCAGCAATTTCCTCTCCAGCCTCCTTCAGTATTCTGGGGTAGGTCTCATCAGGCCCTGGGGACTTATCTACCTTAATATTTTTCAAGTCGCCCAACACCTCTTCTTTTTGGATCTCAATGTGACCCAGGCTATCTACACAGCCTTCTCCAGACTCAACATCCACTAATTCCTTCTCTTTGGTACTCAACATCCACTAATTCCTTCTCTTTGGTGCTCAACATCCACTAATTCCTTCTCTTTGGTGCTCAACATCCACTAATTCCTTCTCTTTGGTTAATTTCAGTTGCCTGGTTCCAACCTCTTTTGTTATTTTCAAATCCGTGATTTTTCTCGTAAGTTCTTTCCCACTTTTCCTTTAGCCCCTCCTTGCTAAAGAGGGTCTTATCCTTGGCGCAGCCGGACAAGGGGTCTAATTGTGTGGCCTGATCTTTTCATCCGATCCCATCCCTCTAGAGAAGGTGAGGGAAAGGTGGGAGAGGGAACTGTGTCCTGTACTTCCTGGCTTGGACGGAAGGCCCTCTATGGGTACGGGGTGAACTGCACTCCTTCCTGCGCCTGACTGAGTCTGATCCAATTCAAAGTCTGATCCAATTCAAAATACTGCACAGAACGCATTGGACCAAGGGGAGGATGAGTGGGTTTTTCCAGGATGTGGGAGACCAGTGTGGCCGTTCCTCGCTTGCGCCAACCTAACCACACTCACATTTTCAGGTCTTATCCCAAACGTGTTCGCTTCTGAGTTTCCCTTTTTAATGTATTTCGGAGATTCTTCAGTGGCTCTGGAACGATGCCCATTAGTCGCCATATTTGGGGTCTCAGACTCAACGGCATTTCACTCTGGGGGAGGGGCGGATGTTCTCGCCTTTGCCTTGTTCGTGTCGATGAGACGAATATTGCTTGGCTGGAGGTGTCCCACACGGTCCAGGTCCTTCCATCTGGCTGGGCGATACAATGTCTTTCCTGCACTTGGAGGAAATGAAGAATACCGTCAGGGTTCCACCTGAGCTGGCAACCATTTCTCACCTTTTTTAAACATTTAGACACCGTCCGCTGTTAGGGGGTCCAGTTTATGGCGGGGCTTAAGTTTTATATTACAATTTTGATGAAAGGTGTATGTATAACTTTTGTACTTTTGTATCTTTGATGTTTGATTGTTTATAATATGGTTAGTATTTGTTTGTGAAAACACAATAAATATATTTATTGAAAAAAGAATGACTGATCTGATATATTCCTCAACTCCACTTTCCCGCCTTAGCCCCATTACCCTTGATTCCCTCACTGATTAAAAATCTGTCTGTCTCAGGGAGGGAGTCACGTCATGTGAGCGCGGGAGCGGCTGCGTTTCCGTGAGCTCTGGCTTGACTTGTCTTGTAACCCATTTTTTAATCAAAGAATCATAGACTTTACAGTGCAGAAGGAGGCCATTTGGCCCATCGAATCTGCACCAGCCCTTGGAAAGAGCACCCTACTTAAGCCCACCCCTCCATCCTATCCCCGTAACCCAGCAACCCCGCCTAACCTTTGGACACTAAGGGGAAACTTAGCGTGACCAATCCACCTAAGCCGCACATCTTTGGACTGGGGGACTTTGGACTCCAAAGCACCCGGAGGAAACCCACGCACACACAGGGAGAACGTGCAGACTCTGCACAGACAGTGACCCAAGCCGGGAATTGAACCTGGGACCCTGGAGCTGTGAAGCAACTGTGCTAACCACTGTGCTACCGTGCCCCCCCATTTTTACAGAAAGGGCAAATCCTTTCTTAATCCTAAAGCACGCCCCATAGTTACTGATTTTTAGGATATATGCCTTGCACCACGTCCCTGGAATTTGGTGACGAGGAGCTGAGTCAAATCAAAGAGAATCCTTGTGATCGAGGCGATCGGAGATGGCCGGCGCGCGGTCCAGCCGACCGTGGTGGTTTTGCTGGTGAGGGGGCCCTCGCCCAGGAGATGCTGTCGACATCGAGACGATGGCTACCATTGCGAATGGTGTTCTGGACGATGATCTCGGCTCCGTGGCGCAGGTCTTCGGTGCTCACTTTGATGAACTGCAAAATATCCTGGAGATATGGATGGAAGTGGGATCGACGCGCCGGATATGACGTTCGCAGCCACCGGGCGGGCCTGAAAGGGATTCTTTCCCGTCCCAAGCTCCGGGACGGTTATCAGATTTCGCCCCAGGGGGAGCAGGAGTTCGGGGTCGACGCCCCCCCCTTCCCCCTCTGTCCGGAACACACGAAACCGACCCGTTTGGTCCCCCTTTCCGTCGAAAGCGGCGTCGCCGGCCGCCATCTTTCTGAGGGGTGGGGCAGGGAGTGCGCTTGCGCGGAGGGGCAGGGAGTGCGCTTGCGCGGAGGGGCAGGGAGTGCGCTTGCGCGGAGGGGCAGGGAGTGCGCTTGCGCGGAGGGGCAGCGGCCATATTGGTGCGGGGCAAAAATCATCATCATGGTGTGATATGGGAGTGGGGGTGATATGGGGGTGGGTGTGATATGGGGGTGGGTGAGATATGGGGGTGGGGGTGATATAGGGTGGGTGTGATATGGGGGTGTGTATGATATGGGGGTGTGTGTGATATGGGGGTGTGTGTGATATGGGGGTGTGTGTGATATGGGTGTGTGTGTGATATGGGGGTGTGTGTGATATGGGGGTGTGTGTGATATGGGGGTGGGTGAGATATGGGGGTGGGGGTGATATGGGGTGGGTGTGATATGGGGGTGGGGGTGATATGGGGGTGGGTGAGATATGGGGGTGGGGGTGATATGGGGTGGGTGTGATATGGGGGTGGGTGTGTGATATGGGGGTGGGTGAGATATGGGGGTGGGGGTGATATGGGGTGGGTGTGATATGGGGGTGGGGGTGATATGGGGGTGGGTGAGATATGGGGGTGGGGGTGATATGGGGTGGGTGTGATATGGGGGTGTGATATGGGGGTGGGTGTGTGATATGGGGTGGGTGTGATATGGGTGTGTGTGTGTGTGATATGGGGATGTGTGTGATATGGGGGTGTGTGTGATATGGGGGTGTGTGTGATATGGGTGTGTGTGTGATATGGGGGTGTGTGTGATATGGGGGTGTGTGTGTGATATGGGGGTGGGTGAGATATGGGGGTGGGGGTGATATGGGGTGGGTGTGATATGGGGTGGGGGTGATATGGGGGTGGGTGAGATATGGGGGTGGGGGTGATATGGGGTGGGTGTGATATGGGGGTGGGTGTGTGATATGGGGGTGGGTGTGTGATATGGGGGTGGGTGTGATATGGGTGTGTGTGTGTGTGATATGGGGATGTGTGTGATATGGGGGTGTGTGTGATATGGGGGTGTGTGTGATATGGGTGTGTGTGTGATATGGGTGTGTGTGTGATATGGGTGTGTGTGTGATATGGGTGTGTGTGTGATTTGGGGGTGTGTGTGATATGGGTGTGTGTGTGATATATGGGGGTGTGTGTGTGAGATATGGGGGTGTGTGTGAGATATGGGGGTGGGTGTGTGATATGGGGGTGGGGGGTGATATGGGGGTGGGTGTGTGATATGGGGGTGGGGGTGTGATATGGGGGTGGGGGTGTGATATGGGGGTGGGGGTGTGATATGGGGGGGGTGATATGGGGGGGGTGATATGGGTGGGTGATATGGGGGGGGTGATATGGGGGGTGATATGGGGGGGTGATATGGGGGGGTGATATGGGGTGGGTGATATGGGGGTGTGTGACATGTGGGGGGTGTGATATGCAGGTGTGTGGGCAGCACGGTTTCACACACGCACGGTAGCATTGTGGATAGCACAATTGCTTCACAGCTCCAGGGTCCCAGGTTCAATTCCGGCTTGGGTCACTGTCTGTGCAGAGTCTGCAAATCCTCCCCGTGTGTGCGTGGGTTTCCTCCGGGTGCTCCGGTTTCCTCCCACAGTCCAAAGATGTGCAGGTTAGGTGGATTGGCCATGATAAATTGCCTTAGTGTCCAAAATTGCCCTTAGTGTTGGGTGGGGTTACTGGGTTATGGGGATAGGGTGGAGGTGTGGGCTTGGGTAGGGTGCTCTTTCCAAGAGCTGGTGTGGACTCGATGGGCCGAATGGCCTCCTTCTGCACTGTAAATTCTATGAAAATAGCGGAAGCGCAAAAGAGAATCCTGCTATTTGATAAAGCAATTTCCCCGGTGGGGGCTCGCCTTTGGTCCTTGGAAGTCCTGCTGCAAGGTGTGCTGTCCACCCTCGCTGACTCGGGGACCAGAGGCCGGCCAAGGAGCGTTCGTGAGCCCTGTCTCGTGCGAGGAGGTGAGTTCCCGACTGATTTTGAGAGTTGGCCACCATGCTTTCGCAACCTCGATTTTAAAGCCGGGCGTTTCAGGTTCGGCGGAGCCCATTATATCTGGTCTCCGAGGCCTGGGATGGATCTGGGAACCTGCCACTGGTCTTACATTATCCTGTCCTCAGTGCTCATTGTGAAGGTTTGGAGGTGGCTGGTCACCCCCCCCCCCTCCGCCCCCCCAGCCGGGGCCCAGGTTCCTAGTTGTCTGGGCGACGGCATGGCAGAGGTGAGGGCACTTTGTTCGATAAGGACTTTTGTGGGTTCCTGAGGGTTGCTCAACGAACCCGTCAAGGCTTCAGCCTTTCCCCATGACAGGAATGGTGTCATGATCCTGCAGTTCATCAATAATGCTGGACTTTATTCCCCTGTGACCATGTTCTTCTCCTGACGATGGTGTGCGATATTTGAGCACTGTGTTGGCAAAAACCATACCGAGTCGGTAATGGGATATCTGTTTGTGCACAGTCTTGCCCCTTTTTTTATGCGCTGTAATCCTTGCATTTATGAGGAAGGAGTGCATTTTAGACACACCTCACCTCATTTATAGAGAAGGTGAGTAGAGCTACGGCGGGGTGATGGGTGATGTGGTGGTGGGTGGTAGAGTTAGTTAATTAACTTGGTTTGAGGAAAGCCCCCAGTTAGAACTATTTGTATCGGGTTTTTATTTTGCTTTTTTTTTGTGACTTTGAATCTTGAGAATCTGTGCTTATCTCCTACGAAGGCCTGGACAGATCATCTATCTTTGAGAGGACTGGGGTTTCCTTGTGATTCTTCTTGTGGTTGGCACTGAATGAGTGACAGCGTACACCTGGTTGTGGTTGCTTAATCCTTGTTTGATTTGTTGATGAGGGTCTGGGTGGGTCTGCGTTGTTGGAGCCCTTCTTCGATTTGGGGAGAGACTTGATGGGGGAGTTGGTCGCCGTCCTCCAAGTGGTTTCCTGAGTGTCTCCTCGTTGGGGTTGGGTCTCCCATGGGGAGGCAGCGTTTTGGTCTCTGCTCTGTCCCCTAGTGCCCTCGGAGCACAGGCACAAGGTGCTGGTCTGTGTCTGACGATGTTCCTTGGTTAATTTGGGCGTTCCTCCCCTTGGCGGGTTTCTCCTCTTTATCTGGGTGAACAGCACACCACCACAGGTCTTGATTGAGTTAAGGGGGGGGGGATCCTCTTATCGTATCGGGGGAGAAAATCGGCCCCCCTCACAAGACGCCCAACTAATGGGTGTCTTGAGATTCATCTTCGCTTCTGTAGTGGTGTCTCCTCGGTTGCGGTTGATGTGATTTTAGTGGTGTCGGTGGGGCTGGTGCACTGCCCTGGGTGCAGTTAGTGGGGAGCGAGGCTGG
This sequence comes from Scyliorhinus torazame, assembly GCF_047496885.1. Classification (NCBI taxonomy): domain Eukaryota; kingdom Metazoa; phylum Chordata; class Chondrichthyes; order Carcharhiniformes; family Scyliorhinidae; genus Scyliorhinus; species Scyliorhinus torazame. The sequence goes on from NC_092715.1 coordinate 18,391,229, forward strand.
CTGGGTGGCAGGTCTTGGTGTGTGCTGGATATCCTGGGGGTACTGGCTCTTATGTGCAAGAATGCGTGAGACTAGGTCAGGTCTGGTACTGTGGCTGGTATCCTGTTGCCCGCTTATGCTTGGGACATTTTCTCGAAGGCACTTGAGACGTCCTGAGAGGCTAAATCTTGATGTGTTTTGAGCGTCCTTTGTTCACTGACTCCTAAGTGCACGAGGGTGTGGAGTTGGCTCGGGTCATGTACTGTGGTTGATATCCTGTCTCCCCGCCCCCCCCCCCCCCCCCACCCACATGGTTGGGATGTTCCTTCATCTGAATGGGCAGCTTTGTCTCACGGTGATGGGTGCGTGCCGGAGGATCATGGGCCTGTAACTGTGTCCTGGTTCCTTTTTATCCTCAGACCCTCTAACTCCTGGTACCTTTCCATTTTTATCCTGTCTCGGTTAGTTCTTTGGGAGACTCCGATCGCACTGATAATAATCTGAATCTATCGTATGAATATTTGCCGGTCCTCTCTGTATAAATATGAGGAACGGCAATCGTTCTGTACTGTGCTTGAGGTTGGGTTTTGTTGCGTCTTGTGGTTTATGTAAAATATTCTTTTCAAACTGGGGCTCTCGCAACTTTCCTTTGTAATTTTTATTGTGGTGGGGGTAAAATAATCCGTGATTGGCTCCTACAGATGGGTGGAATAGCCGAGGGGAGGATGTTACAGTGCGTTATTGGTGCCTCCAGTTGTTGGACTTGAGGGAGATATGTTCTGGTGCATGCCCCAACATGGCGCGAAGTTCTTATCCTGAGCTCTCGTGGTCGTTGCGTGCAATTGCTGCCTGGGAAGGCGTGCATCATTTCACTATGTTTTCATGGCCTTATCCTTCTCTCCCTTGTTCTCTGGTGGTGGTATAGAGGCATCAGGTTGAGACCAATGATTGTACTGGGCCACCAATATTGCTATTCTCCTGTCCCCGTCAGTATCTGAGTATGTTGAGACATTTTTGCTGAGCTGTAGCATTCCTGTGACTTTGTTGGATTGCTAACATGGAAAATCTCCCATAAAAATATATATATTTTAAAACTATCTCAGCCTTGAACATACTAACAACCCAACCTCTACAGGCGGAGCAGACTCGAATGGCCAAATTCCCTCCTCCTGCTTCTATTTTCTATGTTCACAGCTCTCTGCGGTAGAGTTCCACAGGTTCGCTACCCTCTGGAGAAGAAATTCCTCCTCATCTCTGTCTTAAAAATATGGGTGACCCCTTACTCTGAGATTGTGTCCTCTGGTCCTAGACTCTCCCACAAGGGGAAACAACCTCTCAGCATCGACCCTGTCAAACCCCCTGAGAATCCGATATGTCTCAATAAGGTCACCTCTCATTCTTCTAAACTCCAATGAGTACAGACCCAACCTACTCAACCTCCCCTCATAAGAAAATCCCTCCAAACCCAGGATCAACCGAGTGAACCTTCTCTCGACTGACTCCAATACCAGGATATCTTTCCTTAGATAAGGGGACCAAGGGCGGCACGTAGCGCAGTGGTTAGCACTGGGACTACGGTGTTGAGGACCTGGGTTCGAATCCTGGCCCTGGGTCACTGTCCGTGTGGAGTTTGCACATTCTCCCCGTGTCTGCGTGGGTTTCGCCCCCACAACCTAAAGATGTGCAAGGTAGGTGGATTGGCCACCCTAAATTGTCCCTTAATTGGAAAAAAAATAATTGAGTACTCTAAAATTTATTAGAAAAAAGATAAGGGAACCAAAACTGTTCAAAGTATTTGAGGTGTGGTCCAACTAGTGCTTTGTATAGTTTTAGTTAGACTTCCCTATTTTTATAATCCATTCCCTTAGAAATGAAAGCCAACATTCCATTTGCCATCCCTACCACCTGCCGAATTTGCATGCAAGATCATTAATAAATGAGTCAACAGGTTCTCCACGATTGGCGGCACGGTAGCACAGTGGTTAGCGCTGTTGCTTCACAGCGCCAGGGTCCTGGGTTCGATTCCCGCTTGGGTCACCGTCTGCGTGGGTTTCCTCCGGGTGCTCCGGTTTCCTCCCACAAGTCCCGAAAGACATGCTTGTTAGGTGAATTGGACATTCTGAATTCTCCCTCTGTGTACCCGAACAGGCGCCGGAATGTGGCGACGAGGGGCTTTTCACAATAACGCCATTGCAGTGTTAATGTAAGCCGACTTATGACAATAGTAAAGATTGAAGTATTGTTTGATATTTTGTTTCTAAGTTTTGATTCAGTTCTTATGCGAGTGTATTAAAGAGAATAATTAGCAATAAAGTTGTATTTTCAATACCTCCAATTAACCCGACAATCGACTCTTATTTGAAGAAGGTAAAACAAGAATCCCAATAATATAATAATCTTTAACTGCTATCTTTATTCCCATTCAAACAACAACAAAAAATCTCAGCTCTCAATCCACTGTTAAAAAGTTAGACCTACAGTACAGAGATGTTCTTTGAGACTGTATTCAAGAAAAGACCTGAATCCTGTCAGAACCATGGTTAGCACTGCTGCCTCACAGCGCCAGTGACTCGGGGCGAATTCCGGCCTTGGGTGACTGTCTGTGTGGAGTTTGCACATTCCCCCCATATCTGTGTGGGATTCCTCCGGGTGCCCCGGTTTCCTCCCACAGTCCAAAGATGTGCAGGTTAGGTGGATTGGCCATGATAAATTGTCCCTTAGTGTCCTAAAATGTGCAGGTTAGGTGGAGGTACGGGCATAGTGCGGGGGGGGGGGGGGGGGGGGGGGGGAGTGGACCTAGGTAGGGTGCTCTTTCAGAGGGTCGGTGCAGACTCGATGGGTCGAAGAGTCTCCTTCTTCACTGTCGGTAATCCATGCCCCTTTTCTCCGAGAGGGTCATTAGTCTTCGGAATCCTCTTCCCTCGATAGCAGAGGAGTTGTTGAGTTTCTTGAAGGCTGAGTTAGGTTTTTGATCAGCAAAGAAGACTTATGGGAGGCACAATCTGATCAACCATAATCTTCACGAATGGCCTTCAGGGCTCAAGGGGCCACATGGCGGACGACTGATTTGGACTTGGAATTCTTTTGCACAGAGGGCTATGGCGGCTGGGTCATTGAACAAATTCAAGGCAAACTTGAAAATTCAAAAAGTGGCTGCGGGAAGTGGTGGTGTAGTGGTAATGTCACTGGACTAGTAATCCAGAGGCCTAGGCTAATGCCTAGGGGACACAGGTTCAGATCAGTTCTCACTGGAACGAAGGAGGTTGAGGGGCAACCTGATAGAGGTATACAAAATTATGAGGGGCATAGACAGAGTGGATAGTCAGAGGCTTTTCCCCAGGGTAGAGGGGTCAATTACTAGGGGGCATAGGTTTAAGGTGAGAGGGGCAAGGTTTAGAGTAGATGTACGAGGCAAGTTTTTTACGCAGAGGGTAGTGGGTACCTGGAACTCGCTACCGGAGGAGGTAGTGGAAGCAGGGACGATAGGGACATTTAAGGGGCATCTTGACAAATATATGAATAGGATGGGAATAGAAGGATACGGACCCAGGAAGTGTAGAAGATTGTAGTTTAGTCGGGCAGTATCGTCGGCACGGGCTTGGAGGGCCGAAAGGCCTGTTCCTGTGCTGTACATTTCTTTGTTCTTTGTTCTTTGTATCCCACCATGGCGGCTGGTGGAATTAAAATTCAATTAATAAAACTATAATACAAAGCTAGTCTCAGTGATGGTAACCATGGCAACTATCGCTCATTGATGTAAAAACCCATCTAGTTCACGAACGTCATTTATGAAAAGAAATCTGCCATCCTTACCTGACATCCATTATGTCTATCCTGGTGCCGACAGTAATGTGGGAGATTGAATTCTCCTGGTTGGAGTTGGGAATTGGCTGGAATCCAGAATCCAGTAAAAAGGGAATTAAGTGCAAATAGGTAAAAACATAGATCCATGTTGTTGTTAAAAAGGATAGTATATGGGGGGAGGTGAAGTACAAAGTGTTAATAGATAGGATATGCTAATGTATGATGTAAATGGTGATGTACCACTGACATCAGTCAGTCATGTGTTAGATTCTCAAGAGAGAAAGAGGTCGGAATTATGTGCTTATTCTGTAACCTGTTTAGCTGTAGTAATCAAGTATTAACCAGCGTATGTCTACAGTCTGTCTATCAACTACATTCAACACCTAGAGTCCAAGGTAGAAGGACATTTCTCTGAACATACCCTAATGTAGTAGTACCCTAATCAGAGTGGAGAGTGGTCAGTGGAACTTGGTTCACCAGGCAGCAGTGATCTCGACACACCTGTATTCTTTGAGACTTGGACAGCCGACAGCAGGCACCTCAAAGCATTGGAGGTTAACATAGATGAACATAGAATTTACAGTGCAGAAGGAGGCCATTCGGCCCATCGAGACTGCACCGGCTCTTGGAAAGAGCACCCTACCCAAGGTCAACACCTCCACCCGATCCCCATAATCCAGTAACCCCACCCAACACTAAGGGCAATTTTGGACACTAAGGGCAATTTATCATGGCCAGGGACCTGTTCAATTCCAGCCTTCAGTGACTGTGCTGATTTTGTACATTAATAATAATAATAATAATCGCTTAGTCATAAGTCGGCTTCAATGAAATTACTGTGAAAAGCCCCTAGTCGCCACATTCTGACGCCTGTTCAGGGAGGCCAGTACGGGAATTGAACCCGCGCTGCTGGTCTTGTTTTGCATTACAACCCAGCTGTTTAGCCCACTGTGCTAAACCAGACCCTCTTTCGGAGGGTCAGTGCAGACTCGATGGGCCGAATGGCCTCCTTCTGCACTGTAGGGGTTCTACACTGTAGGGTATCTTTTTCTCCCAAGTCCACAACCAGAAGATACAGGAGCAGAATTAGACCACTTGGTCTATCAAGTCTGCTCTGCCATTCGATCATGGCTGATATTTTCTCAGCCCCATTCTCCTGCCTTCTCCCCATAACCCCTGATCCCCTTAGTAATTTGTGTTTGAGGTGATGTTACCTACAGACCAAGAGCTGGAATGTGGAATTAGAATAGTTCTTTCTCAGAACATAAGAACTAGGAGCAGTACACAATTTAGCCTCTCGAGCCTGCTCCGTTCAATACGATCAAGGCTGATATCATCCTGGCCTCCTTCCACCATCCTGCCTCTTCTCCATAACTCTTCAACCCATTAATAATGAAAAATCTGTCCAACTCCTCTTTAAATTTACTCACCGTCCCAGCATCCACCGCACTCTAAGGTAGTGAATTCCACAGATTTACAACCCTTTGGGGGAAGTAGTTTCTCCTCACCTGTTTTAAATTTGCTACCCCTTGTCCTGAGATTATGGTTTCTCGTTCTAGATTGTCCCACAAGAGGAAGCATCCGTTCCACGTTTACTTTATCCATACCTTTTAGCATCTTATATACCTCAATTTGATCTCCCCTCATTCTTCTAGAGTATTGGCCTAAACTGTTCAATCTCTTCATAAAACAAACACTCCATCTCTGGAATCAGATCTGGAATCTTTGCTCTCAACCTAGTGTCTGCATGGGTTTCCTCTCACAGTCCAAAGATGATGTGGAGATGCCTGCGTTGGACTGGGGTGGGCACGGTAAGAAGTCTTACTACACCAGGTTAAAATCCAAGAGTTGTTTGGAGTCACTAGCTGTCGGAGGGCAGCTCCTTCCTCAGGTGAGTCCTGATAAAGAAGCTGCGCTCCGAAAGCTAGTGACTCCAAACAAATCTGTTGGATTTTAACCTGGTTTTACTGAGTCCAAAGATGAGCAGGTTAGCTGGATTGGCCATGCTAAAATGTCCCTTAGTGTCCAACGGTAAGGTGGGGTTACAGGGATAGGGTGGGAGAGTGGGCCTATGTGGGATGTTCTTTTGGAGGGTCGGTGCAGACTCGATGGGCCGAATGGCCTCCTTCTACACTGTAGGGTACCACCAGCAGTGTTTTCACAAGATCCCCCAAATCCGGTGGCAAGAAAGGTGATCCAACAACAAACCAAGCCATGGTGTCTGACGTTGAGGTGCACTCAAAGCCAGCTGTTGGGCAGGAAATGTTGTTTGTACGCCTGACGCTATCTTCCTGAAGCAACTATTCGGAACTGGGCCGCAGCAGGAGAATCCAAGGTGGACTGTGGAGGAGGATATGGTAGCGCTGGAGGGTACTAAGGCCAAGTGGGAGGAGGAATTGGGAATGACACTGGAGGGGGTGTGGTGTGAAATGGTGGGCAGGGTGAACGCCACAACCTTGTGAGTGAGACTAGGGTTGATAAAGGTGGTGCTTATGGCACATTTAACGAGGTTGAGGACGAGACAGTTGTTTGAGGGAGGCGAGGACAAGTGTGAGCGGTGCGGGAGGGGTCCGGCCAATCACGTCCATATGTTCTGGTCTTGCCTTGAGTTGGGGAGGTTTGGGGGCTGTTTCTTCAGCACCATGTCGGCAATCTTGCAAATGGATTTTGAGCCCAATCGCTTAGGGGCCCTATTTGGGTGTCGGATCTGCTGGAGCTACAGACGGGGACGGATGTTTTAGCCTGTGCCTCGCTGATTGCTCACAGGCGGGTCTTGTTGGGGAGGAGGTCAGCTTCTCCGCCCTGTGCCTGTGAGACTTAATGGAATTCCTGTAACTTGAAAAAGTTAAGTTCACCCAGAGAGGCGCGATCGAGGGGTTCTACAAAAGAATGCACCCGTTCATTCTGCATTTCAAGGTATCATAGAAGCAGTTGATCACCGTCAGCTGTTAGGGAGGCCGGGGTGGCGGGGGGAAGGGGGAGGGGCCGGTGCGGGGGGCTGAGTAGGGTCGAGGTGGGGGTTGGGGCACGGGATGTTGTTTGCAATTTTTGTTTGGGATGGGGGTGCAGGGGCTGTTTAGCACAGGGCTAAATTGCTGGCTTTGAAAGCAGACCAAAGCAGGCCAGCAGCACGGTTCAATTCCCGTAACAGCCTCCTCGAACAGGTGCCGGTATGTGGCGACTAGGGGCTTTTCACAGTGACTTCATTGAAGCCTACTTGTGACAATAAGCAATTTTCATTTCATTTCTCTTTCTTATGTGTAAAATCTTAATAAAAATACTTTAAAAAAGCAGGTTCTGTCCTTACTCAGGACCGATTTGAGGCCTATGGTATTGTGTCCATGCATTTCTTTGGTGATGCTGAGGAAGCCCTGGGTGTGCGAGGACTTTGCTTTCTCTGTCCACCACTGGTTCTTGATTTCCCTAGATTGCTTGCATCCGACTAATTTCTCCCATGATCTGCTCAGCTATGACTAAACCACACCCCCTCATAAATTATCTACACCGCAGCGAATCACCAGCAATCAAAACAGTGCTCCATTAGCCATCTCTCTGTAAACAAGCAAATGGTTAGAAGCAATGATCACTTCACAACTTTGCAATTGCAGCTTTATTGGACACACTGCCTGTATTTTAAACCAGAGTTTTTAATAACATTACTGCCACAAATATGTAATTTCTAGCAATTTTTACATTCAGCACACACACACAGTGCAAGGAGCCGAGAGGCCACAACCCCAATGGCGGAACAGATGGAATCAACAGGCATCACCAGTGCTCCCGCGGTGAAGTCGGAACCGAGGGAACGGGGAAGTCCCGTAGAGGCACAGCCGACGACCCGAGGGAGCTGGAGAGGGGATACCGCCGAAGTACTTGTCGAGACCTCGAGGCAACCTCCGGCTGTCGACGACACTCTCATTGGTGGAGAAGCAAGTTGGTGGACTGAGGGGGTGCTCCAGGCTGAAGGGGTCCTCTGAAAGATTAACCCTATGAAGGACTGTTATGGACTCCCACTTTTTCTTGTCTCAATCTTCCCTTGTACATAGTTGACTGCAAATGACCCGTATTCTGTATATGTTACTTTACTGAGGCACTTAAGGGGGAGGGATGCGGCCCCTTTAAGAGGCGATCTGCGGCAGTCCACATGACTGGTTTAGGGCTTATTGCACGCGAGTGCCCAAACCCCGATCAGTGAAGAAAAAGCACGGGACCCTGAGAGGAGCCTGGGCAGTGTGGACCCGGGAGCTGTCGCATGAAAATCTGTTTCAGAGACCTCTATGCCTCTATATAGTTAACCTTTCCCTTGTTCTCAATAAACTCCCTTTGGATCTGAATATATATTCCTGGAGGTTTCACCATATAAATTACCCCCACGCTCCAGCCATTAGTTGTCCAACACGTCTATCTTTGTGAAGTACTGCCTTCATCCTGTGCTAATTGGAAAATGAAAAAGACTCATTACGCAATTGGATAATGCCTGTCAGTGCCTCCCCTCATTTTCAATATATCTTGAGTATTGCTGAAAAAAGACACATGTTGTAGAAGCTTTTCATCTTGCACTCATCAGGACAATTCACAAGAATGCCAAGTGTAAATGGAACAATAATTTATACTCCATGAGAAGAGTACTGATTGGTTGGCATGAGGGCGCTGATTGGTACAAGTAGAATGTACAGTGCAGGAGGCCATTCGGCCCATCGAGTCTGCACTGGCTCTTGGAAAGAGCACCCCACCCAAGGTCCACACCTCCACCCCATACCCATAACCCAGTAACCCCACCTAATCCCCATAACCCAGTAACCCAACCCATGGGCAACATATCCAAAGATGTGAAGGTTAGATGAATTGGCTATGCTAATATTGCCCAAAGTATAGGTGGGGTTACGGTTATGGAGCACGGGTTTGGGCCTAGGTAGGGGGCTCTATCCGAGCAAGGGCTGATGCAGACTCGATGAGCCGAAAGGCCTCCTTCTGCACTGTAGGATTTCTATGATCTTTCTATGGAGAACGCATCAGTTAACTGATGATAGTTAACCGCCAAGCTTTGTTTGAATTCATTGACTCTGATCGGTCAAGGCATTGCCTTGAGGACTCAACCAGAGAATGACTGTTGCCAGGTGGCACGGTGGTGCAATGGTTAGCACTGCTGCCTCCCGGCACCAAGGACCCAGGTTCGATCATGGCCCGGGGTCACTGTTGGTGTGGAATTTGTACATTCTCACTGTGTCTGTGTGGGTCCCACCTCCACAACCCAATAAAGATGTGCAAGCTAGGTGGATTGACCACACTAAATTGCCCCCTTAATCGGAAAATGATTGTTGCCTATTTAGTTAAAGTTGAAAAAGGCACAATGTGTGCACATGCTCTTTCTGCCTGCAAACGGCAGGGCTGTGTGTGTCGGCTTCTACAGAACAACTATTTTGTTATATCCGGTCAAGAGAAATGGTGAAAGAAAACAAAAAAAAACATTTTTATCGTCCCGGGGATTTTCCTCGGGGACTGCACACAACCGTGTCCCGAAGGCCAACCCTCAATTGCTGAAAGAGCGCAGAAAAGATTTACTAATACGCTACCGGGACTTGATGGTTTGAGTTATGAGAGGCTGGATAGACAGGGGCTTTTTTTCCCTGGAGTGTAGGAGGCCTAGAGGTGATCTTATAGAGGTCAATAAAATAATGATGTTGAGATGCTGGCATTGGGCTGGGGTGGGCACAGTAAGATGTCTTCCAACACCAGGTTAAAGTCCAACAGGTTTGTTTGGAATCACTAGCTTTCGGAGGGTAGCTCCTTCACCAGGTGAATCCTTTTTCGGGATCTTGTCTGCTTTCTTGCATCTTTGTAGAAACTTGATGTCAGTGTCTACATGCGCCATCTTCTTGGAGATCCTCTCCACTTTGAGCCACAGTTTGCGGTGTCGATGGTCGCCATGATGTGGAGCTGCCGGCGTTGGACTGGGGTGAGCACAGTAAGAAGTCTTCCAACACCAGGTCAAAGTCCAACTGGTTTGTTTGGAATCACTAGCTTTCTATAGCACAGCTCCTTCCTCAGGTGAGTCTCACCTGAGGAAGGAGCTGTGCTCTCAAAACTAGTAATTCCAAACAAACCTGTTGGACTTTAACCTGGTGTTGGAAGACTTCTTACCATAAAATAATGAGGGACATAGACAAGGTAGATAGTCAACATATTTTCCCAAAGATAGGGGAGTCTAAAACTAGAGGGCATAGGTTTAAGTTGAGAGGGGAGAGATACAAAAGGGTCCAGAGGGGCAATTGCAGTGGTGAGTGGAACGAGATGCCAGCTGCAGTAGTACAGGCGGCTACAATTTTGTCTTTTAAAAAGCATTTAGACAGTTAAATGGGAAAGCTGGGTATAGAGGGATATGGGCCAAATGCAGACAATTGGGACTAGCTTAGTGATAGAAACTGGGCAACATGGACAAGTGGGGCCGAAGGGCCTGTTTTCATGCTGTAAAGCTCTATGCTGGGGACAGTCCTGGCGGGCTGGTGGACGCAGGTCCCATACCCAGCCTCCATCCCGACAGGGCAGGAGGAGGCCACTCGGCCCATCAGCTCCGTACTGACCCTCTGAAAAAACACACGGCTACCCTACCCCTGCACGTCCTCGGGCACTCACGGACGACTGGCAGGGAGGCCGAGGCCGAAGGGCTGCTTTCCGCTCTTTGAGATCGCCCAACGTCGGCGGCGGCCCAGCGCAGGCTTCCCGCGTCCAGCCAGGCCTGAAGGCTGGTTGCCCGGGGCGACGGCGGCTGTGGCGGAGAGAGGCCTGGCTGCCCTGCCCTGCCCCGCCCCTCTCGCCAGATGACGGCTCCGCGCTCACGCCACTCGGCGGCCCATTCACAAAGAGCGCGGCCCCGCCCCTTCTCCCCGCCCATTGGCTGCGCCCCGGGCTGCCCATCGCGCCAGCCGCCGCCGCCGCGCGCCCATTGGCCCGGCCGCCCCGCCCGTCACCCTGATGGACAGCCCGCCCGACAGTCAAGGTAAACTGGTCTCACTCTATAAAGCTAGGTGGCGGTGTGCATGGGCATCTCAGTCAGCTCTTTCACAGGTAAGGCAAACAGGTAAGAGGCAAATCAGCCTGCAGGAGACTCAGATCCTCCGATACAGAATATGCACTACTTTTTATTTTCTCTAAATACATTTCTGTTCTGCTTTTATTTTCATGCATTTCATTAAAATAACTCATTAACAAAAGTTCTGCACCACATTGTATTCATGTTCAATTTGACATGTATGCATTTATAATGTTTCATTTATTTCTAATTTAAATGTTATTTCATCATGTACAATTTATAGGCATGTGTGATATAATTTTGGGGATATAATGTCCCTAATTCAAGGTTGCTGGATTCTAATGATCACAAATACATCCATATCTCTGTTGTGATCTGTATTTAGATTACTGGGTAGATTGCAGTTTTTTTTTATTGGGGGAAGAAATACATTTGGATTATCAGATGTGGGCTGTGTAGGTCATGCATTTCTTCACGGGTTTGCAGGTAGTATTTGTGTGATTTTATCGTTTTCTAATATGCGATGGCCGTCATTATTTATGGAGGTGAATCCTCATGGTGTCCGGAGAATCCTGTACTCTGTCCTTGAATGATTCTGCTGTCCTTTTCCCCAAAGGGCATTGCATTCTTGCACCAGGATAGTGTTCCACGGTGCCTGCCAGACCCTCCCCATGTCCACATCCCCTGCCGCTCTTCATGTACCAGCCGAGACGGTCAGTGGCAGCAGGATGATTTGCTGTGAGTGTCAGTGTTTCACAGCAGAGCCTGACCCTATTCGCCTGTGGTTATTGGATTACCAATACTACCAGTACTGGGACCCCTAGTTATTTCTCCTCCCATTAATGAAATGAAATGAAAATCGCTTATTGTCACGAGTAGGCTTCAAATGAAGTTACTGTGAAAAGCCCCTAGTCGCCACATTCCGGCGCCTGTTCAGGGAGGCTGTTACGGGAATTGAACCGTGCTGCTGGCCTGCCTCGGTCTGCTTTCAAAGCCAGCGATTTAGCCCGGTGCTAAACAGCCCCTAGTACCCCTCCTGCCACCCCCCATTCATTTTAACTGCAATGGGGGAGACCGACGTGTGGCCTACTGGAAGCGGAGACAGTGTGCTGGAAGCGGAGACAGTCAGTGATTTCAAAAGGAAATTGGATGAGGCCGATTTTTATTCTTTCGCGGAATGTGGACTTCCCAGCGTTTTGTTGTCTATCCCTAATTGCCCTTGAACTGAGTGAATCGCTCGACCTTTTCAGCAGGCAGTTAAGAGTCGATAACGTTGCTGTGGACCTGGAGTCATATGTCAACCAAACCGGGTGAGGATGGTAGATTTCCTTCCTTGAAGTATATTAGTGAACTAGACTGGGATTCCTGGGATATCAGGAAGAGGAAAGATTGGGTCGACTGAGCCTATATTCACTGAAATTTAGAACATTGAGGTGGGGCGGCGGCACAGCAGCACAGTGGTTAGCACTGTTGCTCCACAGCGCCAGGGTCCCAGGTTCGATTCCCGGCTTGGGTCACTGTCTCTGCGGAGTCTGCATGTTCTCCCCGTGTCTGCGTGGGTTTCCTCCGGGGGCTCCGGTTTCCTCCCACAAGTCCCGAAAGACGTGCTGTTAGGTGAATTGGACATTCTGAATTCTCCCTCCGTGTGCCCGAACAGGCGCCGGAATGTGGCGACTGGGGCATTTTCACAGTAACTTCATTGCAGTGTTAATGTAAGTCTACTTGTGACAATAATAAAGATTATTATTATTTTTAAAATATTCTTTATTGTCCCAAGTAGGCTTACATTAACACTGACCCACCGGGCGTAATACAAAAAGAACCCCAGGCATCGTTTGAGAGCCTTGGGGATGTGGGGGAGGGGATGTTCCATGAGGGGGTGCATGCGATCGGGGTCGGGCCCTAGAACTCCGTTCTGAACCACATAGCCGAGGATGGCTACTCGGTTCGTGCTGAACACACACTTCTCCTTGTTGTAAGTTAGGTTGAGGAGTGTGGCGGTGTGGAGAAATGTGGAAAGGTTAGTGTCGTGGTCCTGCTGGTCGTGGCCGCAGATGGTGACGTTGTCCAGGTACGGGAAAGTGGCCCGCAGCCCGTACCGGTCAAACATTTGGACCATCTCCCGTTGGAAGTCCGAGACCCCGTTGGCGATGCCAAAGGAAACCCTAAGGAAATGGTAAAGGCGGCCGTCTGCTTCAAACGCAGTCCACCTTACGGATGGGGAGCTGGTGGTAGGCGGATTTCAGGTCCACTGTCGAGAAGACCCGGTACTGTTCAATCTGATTGACCATATCAGATATGCGTGGGAGGGGGTACGCGTCGAGCTGCGTGTACCGATTGATGGTCTGAATGTAGTCAACGACCATCCTGTTTTTCTCCCCGGTTTTCACCACTACCACTTGGGCTCTCCAGGGGCTGTTGCTGGCCTCGATGATACCTTCCCGCAGCAGCCGCTGGACCTCAGACCTGATGAAGGTCCTGTCCTGGGCGCTGTACCATCTGCTCCTGGTGGTGACAGGTTTGCAATCTGGGGTGAGGTTTGCAAACAGGGAAGGTGGGTCGACCTTAAGTGTCGCGAAGCCGCAGACAGTAAGGGGTGGTAGGGGCCCGCCAAATTTCAGGGTTAGGCTCTGGAGGTTGCACTGGAAGTCCAGGCTGAGTTGCAAGGCAGCTCCGAGGTTGGGGAGGACGTAGAGCCGGAAGCCGCTGAACTCTATGCCCTGGACGGTGAGGGTGGCGATGCAGTACCCCCGCATCGCCACGGAGTGGGATCCGGAGGCCAGGGAGATTCTTTGGTTAGCGGGGTGTACCGCGAGGGAGCAGCGCCTTACCGTATCTGGGTGGATGAAGCTCTCAGTGCTCCCGGAGTCCAGAAGGCAGGATATCTCATGCCTGTCGATCTTCACCTTTGTCGAAGCGGTCACGAGGTTGTGCGGTCGAGACTAGTCGATCGTGACCGAAGCGAGACGCGGCTGGTCGTCGGCGATGAGCGGCCCGATGAGGTGCCTGACTGGCAGGGGTCCTGAGGTGGGTAAGATGGCAGCGCCCACGGGCCGCACGAGTCCTGGGGCAGGCAAGATGGTGGTGCCCATTGGTTCTGAGGCAAGCAAGATGGCGGCGCTCACGGGCCGCACATGTTGAGTGGAGCAAGATCGCAGCGCCCACTGGCCGCACGTGGGGGTTGCCGGGACAATAGTGGCGATTGAGCGGGCCTGGCACACTGCAGTGAAATGTCCCTTCTTGCCACAGGCCTTGCAGAGAGCACTCCGCGCCGGGCAGCGCTGCCGGGGGGTGTTTTGTCTGTCTGCAGAAGTAGCACTTGGGTCCCCCGGGGTTGGTTAGCTGCCGCATGGCACAGGCGTGGGGTTGGCTGAGGGCGGTCGCTGATCCACGATGGGGTGGCCACTGGCGGGGTCCACGATGCACGGGGGGTGGGCCGTGCGGTCGGGGGCATAAGCCTGTACGTTGCGTGAGGCGACCGTGAGCGAGTGCGAGGTCAAGCGTGGCCCCTTCTAAGAGGCGCTGGCGGATGTAGTCAGACCCGATGCCCGTAAAGAACGCGTCTCTCTTAGCAGTTCGAATGTTCAGTGGCCGAAATGGCCTGGCAGTCACAGTCTCTCACCAGGGCGAGCAGGGCACGCCAGAAATCTTCCACAGACTCACCGGGAAGTTGGTGCCGCGTGGGTAGGATGTGCCTGGCATAGATCTTGTTGGTCTGCTGAGCGTAATTCTCCTTCAGTAGCGCCATGGCCTCTGCGTAGGTCGGCGCGTCCTGGACGAGGGGAAAAACGCTGGAGTTCAGCCGCGTGTACAGAATCTGGAGCTTCTGTGTTTCTGGGATTGGGTCTGGCGCAGACCCGATATAGGCTTCAAAGCTAGCTAGCCAATGTTGGAAGTCCTTTTTGGGGTTGTCTGCTTGAGGATGCAGCTGCAGGCGATCCGGCTTGATGCGGAGGTCCATCTCTGAAAAATCTCTGTGTAATAAATTGATGCACCATCAATTACGACGAGACGAGAGTAGAGAGTAATCAAGGCTTTATTACACAGAGATGTGTGGCCTCCTACAGCAGCTTACGAAATGGCTGCTGTTCGGAGAGCACACACATTTATACTCCGCCTCCTGGGCGGAGCCAGCAGGCAGGGATCTACCCCCACACCTGTAGTACAGGGGCCTTACCGTAATACCCATATATACGATATAATACAACAGGGGTGACTACCACAGGCCCATATCCCTCTATACCCACCCTGCCCATATAACTGTCTAGCTGTTTTTTAAAGAACAAAATTGTACCCGCCTCTACCACTGCCTCTGGCAGCTCGTTCCAGATGCTCAGCACCCTGTGTGTGAAACAATTTCCCCTCTGGTCTCTTTTGTATCTCTCCCCTCTCACCTTAAACCTATGCCCTCTAACTCTGGACTCCTCTACCTTTGGGAAAGGATGTTGACTATCTACCTTATCTATGCTCCTCATTCCTGCCTGGTGATTGTCACGCGATGTCTGATGATTATCTTTAACCTGTGATTATCCCTCTCTCCAGTTGCTCCGCCTGGACCTGTTAAAAACTTAATTATCTGCAAAGACTCTCATTCAAAATCTCATCTTGCATCATTGACTTTGTCTGTATATGTGTTTGCAGAACCATCCCAGGCTTCATTGTCAGAGGTTGGCTCATTGTGTTGAAGGTGAGAGTAATGTAATGTGGTAACGAGTGTTATTGACTTTGTCTTACGGCGCCGAGGACCCGGGTTCGATCCCGGCCCCGGATCACTGTCCATGTGGAGTTTGTACATTCTCCCCGTTCATCCCAAAGACGTGCAGGGCAGGTGGATTGGCCACACCAAATTGCCCCTTAATTGGGATTTTTTTTTTTTTTAAATGACCGACGACTGTGTCTTAATGGGACCAGCTAGTCTTGGGGCAATGGTAGTGGAGTGGGAATGTCACCAGCCTGGTAATCCAGCGGCCCCAGGCTATGCTCCCACCATGTCGATTGGTGCAATTTTAAAATCCGTAAATAAACCTGGAATGTAAAACTGGCCGTCGTAATGGTGATCATGTGGGGAAAAAACCCATCTGGTTCACTCGTACCCTTTAGGGAAGGGATTCCGACACCCTAACCTGGTCTGACAGGCGTGTGACTCTAGACGCACATCAACGTGGTTGCTTCTGAACTGCCCTCTGAAATTCTCCAGCAAAACACACAGTTCCAGGGCAATTAGGGATGGGCAACACATTCCAGTCCAACCAGTGACCCCCACAATCCCTGAAAGAATAAAGGGGGGGGATGTCCTCGTTCCACCAGTGGTGTGGGATTATCAGAGTTGAGGATATCCGGAATAGAAGCGGATGGATTTTGGGGGGGATTTCAAGCACATGCGGACAGTGGGGGAAGGTGGAGTTGGGTTTGGCCACGATCTTGCCCAATGATGGAGCAGGCTGGAATGGAAGAACTGTCTATCTCTTGCCCAGTGCGGATTGCAGCCTCTGCTGTATAATGAGCGAGTGAATTACAGAGCAGCATTTTCATCACGAGGTAAATCTTTGCAGAAGATGATGCAGGTTAGGTTACAGGGATAAGGCGGGGGGGACCTGGGAGTGGACCTGGTTAGTGTTCTTTCGGAGAATCAATACAGACTCGATGGGCCGAATGGCCTTCTGTACTGTACGGATTCTGTGAGCAATAATAATAATAATCTTTTATTGTCACAAGTATGAAGTTACTGTGAAAAGCCCCTAGTCACCATATTCCGGCGCCCGTTCAGGGAGGCTGGTACGGGAATTGAACCCTCGCTGCTGGCCTTGTTCTGCATTACAAACCAGGGCTGGGATTCTCCAATCCTGCGGCCAGGTTCTGATGCCGACGTGAAAAGTGGAGCGAGCCACTCCGGCGTCGCCTGACAGCTATCCACCCCTTCCCAGGGGGCTAGTACGGCGCCAGAGTGGCCTCCGCAGCACCGGCGCCCGAATGCCGGCGCGCCACAGCCGGCACGAGTTCGCGCATGCGCGTGAGTTCCCGTCTCCGCGCCGGCCCCCCCGGGCAATATAGCGGAGCCCTACACTGGCCCGGTGCGGAGGAACATAGGCCCCCCCCCCACGGAACCAGCCCGCCTGCCGATCGGTAGGCCCGATCGCGGGCCAGGCCACCGTGGAGGCCCCCCCCCGGCCGGGGTTGGATCCCCCCCCCCGCCCCCCGCAGACAGAGCTCCGAGGCCCGCCGTGGGGGACCATGCGTAACCCACGCCGGCGGGACTCGGTCGCACGTGGCCCGTTGAGGCCTGGAGAATCGCCGGGCGAGGGCGCTTTCAACGGCCCCCGACCGGCACAGCGACGATCCCGCGGGCGCCTGAACATCGACGCCGGCTCGTGGCGCGACGCGATTCTCGCGGTTCCCCCCCCCCCCCCCCCCCCCGGGAATTCTCGGACTGGGCGCAGGGTGGGACAATCCCGGCCCAGCTGTCTAGTCCATTGAGCTAAACCGGGCCAAGGATGGAATTGAACGCCTTTCGGAGTGGTGCAGACTGAGATGAAGGTGTACAAGTGAGGGAGTCCTGCTTCAGTAATAATCTTGTCAGCTGTACTCCATATTCTTGCCTGAGTCGGAAGGTGATGTTTTCAAGCTCCACTCTGGAGACATGGGCATTGTTATGAAGGCTGACACTCTAATTGCAGGGCTGTGCAGCAAGGTGTGCTGCCTTTTGCACAACATCTACCTATTCAAGTGGACGGGAAATATCTAATGACACAATTTGACGAACAATAGGGGATTTCTCCCAGTATCCTGGGCAATATTCCTCCCCCAAGGAAATGAATCAGAAAGAGATAACCTGGTGATTTATAACATTGTTATTTGTGGGAGCCTATTCTGTACAAATTGATCTGTATTCCATAAGATCATAAGATATAGGAGCCAAATTAGGCCATTCGGCCCATCGAGTCTGCTCCGCCGATATTTCGTGGCTGATATTTTCTCATCCCCATTCTCCCCGTAACCCCTGATCCCCTTATTAATCAAGAACCTATCTATCTCCGTCTGAAAGACACTCAATGATTTGGCCTCCATAGCCTTCTGCGGCAAAGTGTTCCACAGATTCACCACCCTCTGGCTGAAGAAATTCCTCCTCATCTCTGTTTTAAAGGATCGTCCCTTTAGTCTGAGATGGTATCCTCTGCTTCTAGCTTTTGTTACTAGTGGAAACATCCTCTCCACGTCCACTCTATCTAGGCCTCATTATTCTATAAGATCCCCTCTCATCCTCCAACGAGTACAGTCCTCAGCCATTCCTCATACGACAAGCTCTTCATTCCAGATATCATTCTTGTGAACCTCCTTTGGACCCTTTCCAAGACCAGCACATCCGCACACTGGGCTAAATCGCTGGCTTTGAAAGCAGACCAAGGCAGGCCAGCAGCACGGTTCAATTCCCGTGTCGGCCTCCCCGAACAGGCGCCGGAATGTGGCGACTAGGGGCTTTTCGCAGTAACTTCACTTGAAGCCTACTTGTGACAAGTGATTTTCATTTCATTCTTCCTTCGATACAGGGCCCAAAACTGCTCGCAATACTCCAAATGGGGTCTGACCAGAGCCTTATACAGCCTCAGACGTACATCCCTGGTCTTGTACTCGAGCTCTCTCGACATGAAGAACCTTGCATTTGCCTTCCGAACTGCCGATTGAACCTGCATGTTAACAGTGGCGACAATCTAGAACTTCGTTGGACTGCAATTCAGTACATTCTTGGTTGTGAGGCCCTTGGGCTTGCGCTGGGGATGTAATAGGTGCTATATAAATGCACCTTTTCAGCTGAATTTTTGTTAAGGGCCAGATTTGCAGTTGCCGCCTGCGGGTCGCTCTGTGAATGCTGGAGTGGGTCACCCCATGGAGCGATGCAGATGGTTCTGTACCGGCACTCTGCACCTCTACACCTGCCCCTTCCCCAAACTTGCACGGTGAGATCAGTGTCCTATGGTCTGGCTTTGCTTGCGGGGCCCAGTGGCAAACTGGGTGAAAGAACAGATGAACCCGAGGGAAGAGAGTAGGCCACTCGGCCCCTCGAGCCTGCCTCGCCCTTCTACGAGACCGCGGTTGATCTTGGCCTGAACTACACGTTCCTGACCGCTCTCCATAACACCCGACTCCCTCCGATCCAACATTGGTCTAACTGCGCCTTGAATATGTTCAATGACCACAGCCCCTGAGGAAGAGAGTTCCAGAGATGCACAGCCCTCTGAGAGAAGAAACCCCTCCCTCACCTGACATATTTTGCGATTCACGTCAGATTGCATTCTGGTGCGTGTTCCCACCCTGCTGGACAATACGGTGGAGATTGTGATCCAACAGGAGGGCTGTGCCAAGTGTGTGAGAGTTGATGGCCTGTTAATCACACGGACAATAACATCAGTGTCGTTCAAAATGCATGTATCCCTATTGACTGGTAACGTTTTATTTATAAAAGAAAAACAAATTGTAAATATTATTTGTCTATGCGCGGTGCTAATTATTCCTCCTAAGTGTTGGGATTGGGAAGGTTAGTCTGTCCATGTGTAGCTGATGACTCCAAACTCTACTTCATCACCACTCCGACCACCCCGTCCGCTCTCAGACTACATGTCGGGCATTGAGTGCTGGGTGAGCAGAAACTTCCTCGGGATAAATATTGGGAAGACCGAAGCCATTGTTTTTGGGCCACACTAACTCCGTTCCCAGCTCCACCCACTCCCTGACAACCGTCTCGAGGCTGGGCCACACGGTCTGCCACCTTGGTGCCGTGTTTGACCCCAAGGTGGGCTCCCAACACACATGGGTGGCACGGTAGCACAGTGGTTAGCACTGTTGCTTCACAGCGCCCGGGATCCGGCCTGGGTCACTGTCTGGACGGAGTCTGCACTTTCTCCCCGTGTCTGCGTGGGTTTCCTCCGGGTGCTCCGGTTTCCTCCCACAAGTCCCGAAAGACGTGCTTGTTAAGTGAATTGGACATTCTGAATTCTCCCGCCGTGTACCCGAACAGGCGCCGGAATGTGGCGACTAGGGGCTTTTCACAGTAACTTCATTGCAGTGTTAAAGAACAAAGAAAATTTCAGCACAGGAACAGGCCCTTCGGCCCTCCCAGCCTGCGCCGATCCAGATCCTTTATCTAAACCTGTCTTCTATTTTCCAAGGATCTACTTCCCTCTGTTCCCCACCCGTTCATATATCTGTCTAGATGCATCTTAAATGATGCTATCGTGCCCGCCTCTACCACCTCCGCTGGCAAAGCGTTCCAGGCACCCACCACCCTCTGCGTAAAAAAACTTTCCACGCACATCTCCCTTAAACTTTCCCCCTCTCACCTTGAAATCGTGACCCCTTGTAATTGACACCCCCACTCTTGGAAAAAGCTTGTTGCTATCCACCCTGTCCATACCTCTCATAATTTTGTAGACCTCAATCAGGTCCCCCCTCAACCCCCGTCTTTCCAACGAAAACAATCCTAATCTACTCAACCTTTCTTCATAGCTAGCACCCTCCATACCAGGCAACATCCTGGTGAACCTCCCTAATGTAAGCCTACTTGTGACCATAAAGCTTATTATTATATCACTAAGATCACCTATTTCCACACATGTAACATTGACCAACTTCGACCACCTCTGCTTATCGACTACTGAAGCCATCACCCAATTCCTTTGTCGCTTTCAGTCTCGACTATTCCAGCACAGTGCTGCTGGTTCCTCTACCTTCTACCATTCGAAAACCTGAGGTTACCCGAAACCCTGCTGTCTGCACCCCAACTCTCACCGTCTTATTCCCCCATCACCCCTGCGCCCTCTGACCTACACTGGCTCCAGGGGTCTCCAGGAGGCAAGGCCAGGAGGAGTAGCACTGAGGGATTTTTTTAAAAAACCACTTTTCTTCGGACTCTTCAGTTTTATTATGGAATCTTACAACACGGGGCTGAGAACGGAGTGGAGCTCATCGCCCAATGAGGCGCTCCACCATTCAGTACGATCATGGCTAATTTGGGGTCTTCAATTCCACTTTCCCGCCCCTTCTACGTATCCTTTAAATCCCTGCGACGACGCCAACGGTGCGATCTACCAGCTGTTCATTCCGACGGGAATTCCCGATCCCACGGCAGCGCTTGTTTCCCGGCGACGAGGGGTGCTGTCAACAGGAAACCCCGTTGACAACTGCGGGACCGGTAGATCTCACTGGCCGGCCACCTCCCCCGCCGGAAAACATGGTGGGAAAACCTTGCCCCCAAAATCTGCCCATTCTCCAGTCTTAAACCCCTTCAGTATTGGAGCTTCCACAACCCTCTGGGGGGGGGGGGGGGGGGGGGGGGGGGGAGAATTCTAAAGATTCACAATCCTTTCAGTGAATTAATTTATCCTCCTCTTGGTCCTAAATGATCGGTCCCTTTGTAGCGCACAAAGACTCCGAGAGACGAATAGAGTGAAGTCGATGAGGCTTTATTAAGCGTGTCTGTTCCCTCGCAGCTCAATAGTAGAATGGCCTGCGGGGGAGGACTCCGGCTTCTTATACTCCGCCTTCAGGGCGGAGCTAGAGGTCAACGGCCAACCAGGACCCGGGATCTGTCAGCCAATGACATTAGGGCTTCCAGTCCCACATGACCCCCTAATACATACTAGCACATTCACCCCTTGTCAAAAATGAACCCGGCGGGGTGATGCTTCGCATGGTGGTAAGGGTTTACAGGGCTGGTCCTGGGAGGAAAACATTCATATGGCAATACAGTATGTACAATTTTGTCCTGTTTCAACTATTTACAGAAGTTATCGGGAGAAAAGCAAAATGTTCTTGTGAAAAGTCCATATATTGATTTAGATCGACGCCACGAGTCGGTCGGGCGGTCTGGTCGTCCGTGTCGATCGCCTCGGCCCCGGTGGTGGTGGTGGTGCTTGTACCGGTGTTGTCGTCTCCGGGAGCCTTACGGTTTCAGCTTGGGCTTTATTCTTGGTCGGTGCTGAGGGGAGGGGGACCGATCCTCCTGGGAAGGGGGCGGTCGCGGGGTGCGGCGGTGGCAGGAAGGGGGGGGGTTGGGTGAATGGTGTCAGGGGGGTGTGTGTGTTGCCGGCGGGCGCCAGATCCCGCAGGGAGACCGTGTCCTGTCGGCCGTCGGGGTACTCCACGTAAGCGTACTGCGGGTTCGCGTGGAGGAGGTGAACCCTTTCGACCAACGGGTCCGCCTTATGTGCCCGCACATGCTTTCGGAGCAAGATGGGTCCTGGGGCCGCCAGCCAGGTCGGCAGCGACGTTCCAGAGGAGGACCTCCTAGGGAAGACAAGGAGACGCTCATGAGGCGTTTGATTAGTGCTCGTACATAATAGCGACTGGATGGAGTGGAGAGCGTCCGGGAGGACATCCTGCCACCGTGAAACTGGGAGGTCCCTGGACCGTAGGGCCAGTAGGACGGTCTTCCAGACCGTGCCGTTCTCCCTCTCTACTTGCCCGTTCCCCCGGGGGTTGTAGCTGGTCGTCCTGCTTGAGGCTATGCCCTTGCTGAGCAGGAACTGGCGCAGCTCGTCACTCATGAAAGAGGACCCCCTGTCGCTGTGGACGTATGCGGGGCAACCGAACAGTGTGAAGATGGTGTTCAGGGCTTTAATGACTGTGGCCGCGGTCATGTCAGAGCAGGGAATGGCGAATGGGAAGCGGGAGTATTCGTCCACCACATTAAGAAAGTATGTGTTGCGGTCGGTGGAGGGGAGGGGCCCTTTGAAATCGAGACTGAGGTGTTCAAAGGGGCGGGAAGCCTTAATCAGGTGTGCACCATCCGGCCTGAAAAAATGCGGTTTGCATTCCGCGCAGATGTGGCAGTCCCTTGTGACTGTACGGACCTCCTCTAAAGAGTATGGGAGATTGCGGGACTTGATAAAGTGGAAAAACCGAGTGACCCCCGGGTGGCAGAGGTCCTCGTGGAGGGTTTGGAGGCGGTTAATTTGTGCGTTGGCACATGTGCTGCGGGATAGGGCATCGGACGGCTCGTTCAGCTTTCCGGGACGATACAAGATCTCTTAGTTGAAGGTGGAGAGCTCGATCCTCCACCTTAAGATCTTGTCATTTTTGATTTTGCCCCGCAGTGCATTATCGAACATGAAGGCTACCGACCGTTGGTCGGTGAGGAGAGTGAATCTCCTGCCGGCCAGGTAATGCCTCCAATGTCGCACAGCTTCCACTATGGCTTGGGCTTCCTTTTCCACTGAGGAGTGGCGGATTTCTGAAGCGTGGAGGGTTCGAGAGAAAAAGGCCACGGGTCTGCCCGCTTGGTTAAGGGTGGCCGCTAGAGCTACGTCGGAGGCGTCGCTCTCGACCTGGAAGGGGAGGGACTCGTCGATGGTGCGCATCGTGGCCTTTGCGATATCCGCTTTGATGCGGCTGAAGGCCTGGCAAGCCTCTGTCGACAGAGGGAAGGTCGTGGTCTGTATTAGGGGGCGGGCCTTGTCTGCGTACTGGGGGACCCACTGGGCGTAGTATGAAAAAAAACCCAGGCAGCGTTTCAGGGCTTTTGAGCAGTGCGGGAGGGGAAATTCCATGAGGGCGCGCATACGTTCGGGGTCGGGGCCTATTATTCCATTGCGCACTACGTAGCCCAGAATGGCTAGCCGGCTGGTGCTAAAAATGCACTTGTTCTCATTGTACGTGAGGTTCAAGGCTTTGGCGGTCTGGAGGAATTTTTGGAGGTTGGCGTCGTGGTCCTGCTGGTCGTGGCCGCAGATGGTTACATTGTCGAGATACGGGAACGTGGCCCGCAACCCATGTTGATCAACCATTCGGTCCGTCTCCCGTTGGAAGACCGATACCCCGTTTGTGACGCCAAATGGGACCCTTAGGAAATGGTATAATCGCCCGTCTGCCTCGAAGGCTGTGTACTTGCGGTCACTTGGGCGGATGGGGAGCTGATGGTAGGCGGACTTGAGGTCCACGGTGGAGAAGACTTTATATTGGGGAATCCGATTGACCATGTCGGATATGCGGGGGAGAGGGTACGCGTCTAGTTGTGTGTACCTGTTGATGGTCTGGCTATAGTCTATGACCATCCTTTGTTTCTCCCTTGTCTTCACTACTACCACCTGTGCTCTCCAGGGACTATTGCTGGCCTGGATTATGCCTTCCTTTAGTAGCCGCTGGACTTCGGACCGAATGAAGGTCTGGTCCTGGGCGCTGTACCGTCTGCTCCTAGTGGCGACGGGTTTGCAATCCGGGGTGAGGTTCGCAAACAAGGACGGTGGTTGCGCCTTGAGGGTTGCGAGGCCACAGATAGTGAGTGGGGGTATTGGGCCGCCAAATTTGAAGGTAAGGCTCTGTAGATTGCACTGGAAATCTAATCCCAGTAAAGTGGGGGCGCAGAGTTGGGGAAGGACGTGTAGTTTGTAGTTTTTGAACTCCCTCCCCTGCACCGTTAGGGTAACTATGCAGAAACCTTGGATCTGTACGGAGTGGGATCCTGCAGCTAGGGAAATCTTTTGTGTGCTGGGATAGGTGGTCAAGGAACAGCGTCTTACCGTGTCGGGGTGGATAAAGATCTCCGTGCTCCCGGAGTCGACGAGGCATGGTGTCTCGTGGCCGTTTATTAGCACCGTTGTCGTCGTCGTCTGGAGTGTCCGGGGCCGAGCTTGATCGAGCGTAATTGAAGCGAGACGTGGTTGTAGTAGTGGAGTGGGGTCCGTTGTTGCCGTCCAAGATGGCGTCGGGGATGAACAAAATGGCGGCCCCATACATCGCACATGGCTGGGGGGTCACAAGATGGCGGCGGGGGTGGACAAAATGGCCGCCCCCACGCGTCGTACAGGTCTGGGGTGGTCCAAGATGGCCGCGCCCTTCCTCCCCTCGTGGTGGCCGGGACCCAAAATGGCGGCGTCTGCAGGTCGCACATGGGGCGCTGGGGGGGTTGGGGAGCGTTAGGACCGCGCGGGGGCTCCCTCATTTCTGGGGACAGCGGTGGTCGGGACCTAAGTTGGTAGCGCCGGCGGGTCATACATGGGGCGCGGGGGGGGGGGGGGGTTGGGGAACGTAAGCGGCGTGCAGGGCTCCGTTCTCCCGGGACCGCGGTGGTCGTGACCCAGAGCGGCTGCGCCTGCGGGTCATACATGGGGCGCTGGGGGGGTTGGGGAGCGTAAACGGCTTGCAGGGCTCCCTGTTCTCCCGGGACAGCAGCGACCTCGCGGGACCGGCACACAACCGCAAAATGGCCCTTTTTCCCACAGCTCTTGCAGATTGCTGCGCGGGCCGGGCAGCGCTGCCGGGGGTGTTTCGCCTGGCCGCAGAAATAGCAGCGGGTGCCCCCGGTGCGACTTGGTGTTTGGACCGCGCAAGCCTGTGGGGTGTCCGGGGGGGGGGGGGTTTGTCGCGACGGGTACGTACGGAGCCCAATGGGCTGCCGCGCGGTCGGGACCGTAGGCGCGGGTATTACGCGCGGCCACGTCTAGGGAGGCTGCTAGGGCCCGGGCCTCAGAGTCCTAGCGACTCTCTTTCTAGAAGTCTTTGGCGGATTTGGGAGGAATTCATACCTGCCACAAAAGCATCGCGCATTAACATGTCCGTGTGTTCATTTGCGTTCACCGAAGGGCAGCTGCAGGCTCGTCCCAAAATCAGCAGCGCAGCGTAGAATTCGTCCATCGATTCTCCGGGACCTTGCCGTCTCGTCGCGAGCTGGTAGCGAGCGTAGATTTGGTTAACTGGGCGGACATAGAGACTTTTCAGTGCTGCGAACGCAGTCTGGAAATCCTCCGCGACTTCGATGAGGGAGAAAATCTCCGTGCTCACCCTCGAGTGCAGGACCTGTAGTTTTTGGTCTTCTGTGACCCGGCCGGTGGCCGTTCTGAGGTAGGCCTCAAAACAAGCCTGCCAGTGCTTGAAGGCTGCTGCCGCGTTCACTGCGTGGGGGCTGATCCTCAGGCATTCCGGGATGATCCTGAGCTCCATAGTCCTTTTTAGGCACGCTTAATAAATTGTAGCGCACAAAGACTCCGAAAGACGAATAGAGTGAAGTCGATGAGGCTTTATTAAGCGTGTCTGTTCCCCCGCAGCTCGATAGAAGAATGGCCTGCGGGGGAGGACTCCGGCTTCTTATACTCCACCTTCAGGGCGGAGCTAGAGGTCAACGGCCAACCAGGATCCGGGATCTGTCAACCAATGACATTAGGGCTTCCAGTCCCACATGACCCCTAATACATACTACCACACCCTTATCCTGAGATTGTGTGTTTTGTTTTATTTATTTGTTTATATATTTTTAAGTTTAGAGTACCCAATTATTATTTTTTTTTCCAATTAAGGAGCAATTTAGCGTGGCCAATCCGCCTACCCAGTACATCTTTTTGGGCTGTGGGGGTGAGACCCAGGCAGACACGGGGAGAATGTGCAAACTCCACAGGAACAGTGACCCTGGGCCTCGGCGCCGTGAGGCAGCAGTGCTAACCACTGCGCCACCGTGCTGCCCCTGGACAACGTGTTCTAGATCCCCTGACCAGCGGAATCAATATTTCAGCATCCACCCTATCAAACCCCTTCAGAATATTTAAGGGTTCATTGAGATCATCTCCCATCCTTTTAAACTGCAGAGAATATTGGCCCAATTTACTCAGCCTCTCACAGGGCAATCCCCTCATCCCAGGGCCCAATCTGGTGAACCTTCGCTGTACCACCTCCAATGCAGCTTAAATGTGGAGACCAAAACTGCACACAATGCTCCAGATGTGGTCTCACCAAATCCCTGTACAACGCCTGCACTCAAGGGCAGCACGGTAGCATTGTGGATAGCACAATTGCTTCACAGCTCCAGGGTCCCAGGTTCGATTCCCGGCTTGGGTCACTGTCTGTGCGGAGTCTGCACGTCCTCCCCGTGTCTGCGTGGGTTTCCTCCGGGTGCTCCGGTTTCCTCCCACAGTCCAAAGATGTGCAGGTTAGGTGGATTGGCCATGATAAATTGCCCATAGTGTCCAAAATTGCCCATAGTGTTGGGTGGGGTTACTGGGTTATGGGGATAGGGTGGAGGTGTGGATCTTGGTAGGGTGTTATTTCCAATAGCTGGTGCAGACTCGATGGGCCGAATGGCCTCCTTCTGCACTGTAAATTCTATGAATCCCCTCACAATAAAGGCTAACGGGACATTTCCCTTCCTAATTGCTTGCTGGATTCTGCGTTTCTTGTACGAGCTCACCCAGGACCCTTTGAACATCAACACTTACAAATTTATCACTCTTTTTTAAAAAGTATTCTGCGTTTTTAGCCTTGCGACCGAAGTGAGTAATTTCACATTTCCCGACATTATAATCCATCTGCCATCATGTAGCCCACTCACCTAACCTGTCTATACTAGCAGTGACTGGAGGGGTATCACAGGGATTGGTGCCAGAACCCCAGCTATTCACGATATATATTAATGATGAGGGAACAAAATGTCATATCTCCAAATTTGCAGATGACACCAAGTTGTGTGGGAGGGCAAGCTGTGAGGAGGATGCAGAGATGCTTCAGTGTGATTTGGACAAGTTGAGTGAGTGGGCAAATGCATCACTGATGCAGTATAATTTGCATAAATGCGAGGTTATCCACTTTGGTAGCAAAAACAAGAAGACAGATTATTAACTGAATGGCCATAACTTCGAGGGTGCGTGCAACGAGACCTGGGTGTCCTCTCACATCAGTCACTGAAGGTAAGCATGCAGGTGCAGTAGGCAGTAAAGAAGGCTAATGTATGTTGGCCTTCACAACAAGAGGATTTGAGTCCAGGGATGTCTTGTTGCGATTATACATGACCTTGGTGAGGCCACATCTGGAATATTGTGTGCAGTTTTGGTCTCCTTATCTGAGGAAGGATGTTCTAGCTATAGAAGGAGCGCAGCGAAGGTTTACCAGACTGATTCCTGGGATGGCGGGACTGAAGTATGAGGAGAGATTGAATCAGTTAGGATTGTTCTTGCTGGAGTTCAGAAGAATGAGGGGATATTTCATAGAAACTTATAAAATTCTAACAGGATTGGACAGGGTAGATGCAGGAAGGATGTTCCCGATGGTGGGTGTGGTCAGCACGGTAGCACAAGTGGATAGCACTGTGGCTTCACAGCGCCAGGATCCCAGTTTCGATTCCCCGCTGGGTCACTGTCTGTGCGGAGTCTGCACGTTCTCCCCGTGTCTGCGTGGGTTTCCTCCGGGTGCTCCAGTTTCCTCCCATAGTCCAAAGACGTGAAGGTTAGGTGGATTGACCGTGATAAATTGCCCTTAGTGACCAAAAAGGTTAGGAGGGGTTATTGGGTTACGGGGATAGGGTGGAAGTGAGGGCTTAAGTGGGTCGGTGCTGACTCGATGGGCCGAATGGCCTCCTTCTGCACTGTATGTTCTATGTAAAACCAGGGGTCAAAATCTGGGGATACGGGGTAGACCATTTAGGACAGAGATGAGGAGAAATTTCTTCATCTGGAGCGTGGTCGGCCTGTGGAACTCGCTCCCACAGGAAGTAGTTGAGGCCAAGCATTGTGGGTGATATTCTCCGACCGTTCGGATTCTCCGTTCCTGCCGGCATCACACCCCCGCCCATGGGTTTCCCGGCAGCATGGGGTGTCTTCAATGGGAAATCCAAGTGGAGAATAGCTCACTGCCGAGAAACACATGGCTGGGGGAATGGACAATCCAATCTGGTATGTTTTCTAGAAGCAGTTAGACATGGCCCTTGTGGCTGAAGGGTTGAAAGAATACGGGGGGGAAAGCGGGAACAGGTTACTGAGTTGGATGATCAGCCATGATCAGAATGAATGGCGGAGCGGCCTCGAAGGGCTGAATGGCCTCCTCCTGCTCTTATTTTCTATGTTTCGATATCTCTTTGTAGCCTCCCCACAGCTTACCTCTCCACCTAGCTTGGAATCATCAGCAAACTTTGATACATTAGTCTACTCTGTCACTTCATCTAAGTCATCAATATAGATTGTAAATAGCTGAGGCCCCAGCAGCGATCATTCCGGCGCTCCACTTTTCACTGCCTGCAAACTTGGAAAAGGCCCGTTTAAGCCGGCTCCCGGTCTTCTATATGTC
The DNA here is from genome assembly GCF_047496885.1 of Scyliorhinus torazame. Lineage (NCBI taxonomy): Eukaryota > Metazoa > Chordata > Chondrichthyes > Carcharhiniformes > Scyliorhinidae > Scyliorhinus > Scyliorhinus torazame. Next base: position 18,420,075 of record NC_092715.1, read on the forward strand.
ACTCAGTCATCTAGAAGAGCCCATTGGCCCACCGTGGCCATGTCGACCTTTCTTTGTGGAGCTTTCCAATCAGTACCACCGGCCCTTTCTCTTCCTTGTTAGCTCTGTAAATGTCCTCCACTTCCATCCACTTTTACCCAATTTAAAAGCTTTTTAAAATTCATTTCTGAGATGTTGACGTTTCTGCCTAGGCCCAGCATTTATTGCCCATCCCTCGTTGCCCTTCAGAAGGTGGTGCTGAGCTGCCTTCTTGAGCCGCTGCAGTCACTGAGGTGCAGGTACACCCACTGTGCTGTTAGGGAGGGCGTTCCAGGATTTTGCCCCAGTGACAGTGAAGGAACGGCCGATATATTTCCACGTCAGGGTGGTGAGTGACTTGGAGGGGAACCTCCAGGTGGTGGGGTTCCCAGGTATCTGCTGCTCTTGTCCTTCTAGATGGGAGTGGTTGTGGGTTTGGAAGGTGCTGCCTAAGGAACCTTGGTGAGTTCCTGCAGTGCATCTTGCAGATGGTACACACGGCTGCCACTGTGTGTCGGTGGTGGAGGGTTTAAATGTTTGTGGAAGGGGGTGCCAATCCAGCGGGGCTGCTTTGTCCTGGATGGTGTCGAGCTTCTTGAGTGTTGTTGGAGCTGCACTCATCCAGGCAAGTGGAGAGTATTCCATTACACTCCTGACTTGTGCCTTGTAGATGGTGGACAGGCTTTGGGGGGGTCAGGAGGTGAGTTACTCGCTGCAGGATTCCCAGCCTTTGACCTGCCCTGGTAGCCACAGTATTAATATTTTTTTAAATATAAATTTAGTGTACGCAATTCATTTTTTCCAATTAAGGGGCAATTTAGCATGGCCAATCCACCTACCCTGCACATCTTTGGGTTGTGGGGGTGAAACCCACACAAACACGGGAGAATGTGCAAACTCCACACAGACAGTGACCCAGAGTCGGGATCGAACCTGGGACCTCGGCGCCATGAGGCAGCAATGCTAACCACTGTGCCACCGTGCTGCCCTTCCACAGTATTAATATGACTAGTCCAGTTCAGTTTCAGATCGATGGTAACCCCCAGGATGTTGATTGTGGGGGATTCAGTGAGGGTAATGCCATTGAATGTCAAGGGGCGGTGGTTAGATTCTCTATTGTTGGAGACGGTTGTTGTCTGGCACTTGATGCCGAGGGCAGTCCCTCTCACCTCACCTCTGGAGTTCAGCCCCTGTCCAAGTTTGAACCAAGGCTGTAATGAGGTCAGGAGCGGAGTGACCCTGGCGGAACCCAAACTGAGCGTCCGTGAGCAGGTTATTGCTGAGTAAATGCCGCTTGATAGCTCTGTTGATGACTCCTCCCATCACTTTGCTGATGATGGAGAGGAGGCTGACGGGGTGTAATTGGGTGGGCTGGATTTCACACTTTTTGAATCATGTTATTCTTGAATCTGTTTGCACCTTGCTTTCAGGCAGTGCACAGCAGCTTACTTATAAAAACGTGGGCAGCGGAAAAATAAATGGTGTTTGACCGGCAGAGCAGTGAGAGGCCGGAAAATCATGTGATAAAACCTCCAACCAGATGTGGAGACCCAATCCTGAAATAGGAAAGACAGTGAAGGGCGGGGGGTGGGGGAAAGCCCAGCTCAGTCTCCCGATATTCCTGCCAAGAAAGATGATCTCACAATTTCCTGGCTCTGCCTTTCCCTCCACTTTACAAGGTTGCTGTTCTGGGGAAGCTTCTAGAAGATCTGTTTCTGCCTGGCCTCAAACAGACCTGTTTTTCATTTTTTTGCAACGATTCGATCCAGTTTCTGACTGTCTGTCCAGATCGCTTACGATGCAGGTACAATTTCAACATTTGTTTCAATTTATTTAGGATATCAAACTAGATGAAATGAAATGAAAATCGCTTATTGTCACAAGTAGGCTTCAATGAAGTTACTGTGAAAAGCCCCTAGTTGCCACATTCCGGCGCTTGTTCGGGGAGGCTGGTACGGGAATTGAACCGTGCTGCTGGCCTGCTTTAAAAGCCAGCAATTTAGCCCAGTGTGCTAAACCAGCCCCTATAATGATGATTAACTACACTTGCACACTAAGCTATCTCTCTCTCACTCTTCACTAGTCACTCCTAACACGAAGAGGTGGGAACTCTGAGTTTAACTTTTATACCTATGTCTGGTGCTGCCAACTAGTGGTTACCTAGCACTTGCTTATGGATGTTAACCCTTTACATACACACCGATATACAGGTCACTACATACGTGTGTGTGTGTTGCTTTTCTCCGGGCGCTCCAGTTTCCGCCCACAAGTGTGGTGACCAGAATTGAACACTATATTCCAAGTGTGGCTTAATTAAGGTTCTATACAGCTGAAATGAAAATGAAATAAAAATCGCTTATTGTCACAAGTAGGCTTCAAATGAAGTTACTGTGAAAAGCCCCTAGTCGCCACATTCCGGCGCCTGTTCGGGGAGGCTGTTACGGGAATTGAACCGTGCTGCTGGCCTGCCTTGGTTTGCTTTCAAAGCCAGCGATTTAGCCCTGTGCTAAACCAGCCCCATGAAGGGAAGGGTTTGTGTCAGCTCCGGCCTGAGGCGCACTGTTGCAGCCTGAGAATCCCAGCAAGTGAATCTTGACCCCTGGTTACATTTTCACCTTCATAAGTGGACAGCTTCAAACTACCACACTGTAAATTGCTTTGATCAAAAAGGTAAGTATACCACATAGAAGTTGTTGAAGTGAATAGTTTTTAAAACTCTCCCACAGGATACGCGCGTCATTGCCTTGGCCAACATTATTGCCCATCCCTCATTGCTCTTGTCATCGGTCTGGGCCACCACTTATGTATAAAGTTAACAACCATTTCTACTTGCTTATCTTGGTGCAGAGTCCTTGGAGAGAGCTCCCTTTTTAGGACCAAACTGAAAACATTCTGCTCAGCTTCGGGTCCGTAGGCAACTATCTTCCAGATCTGGCCCCTCCCACTCGCTATCCCAGCTACACTCCAAGCACACAGTATTCTTTTGTCTCTTGTTACAAGATGTGCCTTGATTTGTTTAGCCAGGCTCAAACTATTACAACATTACATTAGCTGTCTATCTGCAAATGGGTAAAATAGCTTTGAATTTCTATTAGCAAAGCCCTTCCTCTGCAAAGATCACTGATTACCTCACTTTTCATCACAGCTCTAGCAGACAAACTGGCTGGAATTCTCTGACCGTTGCGTTTCACTTTTCCCGGTGTCAGCGCACCTCCACCTGCGGAATTCCAGCCGGCCCGAGGTGGTTTCAATGGGAAATCCCATTGACAAGCGGCGGGAAGAAGAATTCCACCTCCAGCAAACGGTGAACCGCCATAAAGCACATGGCCAGGAAACCAGAAAATTCAACTCATTGTCTTTAAGAACTCTAACCTAAGTTTTTAATAACATTACTGCAAAAATATAAACTATAAAACATGACAATTTCTTATATTCATCACACCCTTGAGAAGGTGGTGGTGAGCTGCCTTCTTGAACCTCTGCAATCCATGTGGTGTAGGTACACCCACCGTGCTGTTAGGGAGGGTGTTCCAGGATTTTGACCCAGTGACATAGAAGGAACGGCGATATTTTACATGAAGAGATGGTGGCTAGTGGTAATATCACTGGATTAGTAATCTAGAGGCCCAGGCTAATGCTCTGGGGACATGGGTTCAAATCCCACTACAGCAATTGGTAGAATTTAAATTGAATCCATAAAATCTGGAACATAAAGCAAATCTTAGTAATGGTGACCATGAAACTATTATCAATTGTGGTAAAACCCCACCTGGTTCACAAATATCCTCGAGGGAAGGAAATCTGCCGTCCTTACCTGGTCTGGCCGACATGTGACTCCAGACCCACAGCAATGTGGTTGACTCATAACTGCTTTCCAAAACGCCCGAGGAAACCACTCCGTTCAAGGGCAATTTGGGAAGGGCAACAAATGCTGGTTTTAACGGCAAAAGGAGCAATTAAAAAAAAAATAATAAAAAAATTTGGGAAGGTGTGTGGCTTGGAGGGGAACTTTCAGGTGTTGCCATGTTGCTCTTGGCCTTCTAGGTGGACCCGAAAGGTCCTGTCTGGAGCCATTTCTGCAGGGGGCGGGGGTGGGTGGGTGCGGGGAGATACTCCCAGCTTTCCACAGGAGTGCTTCCGGAGCGGGCGAGCACTCATTTTAAGATTATGCCATCGCCCTCAGAGAAAATGTTTCCCAGTACTTTGGAAACAGCCTGGGAGAAGGGAGGGCTGGTAATAAGTCCCGGGAAAGGCACCAAGGAGGGACTGGGGGGGTGTTGTAAAGATATGGGGTGTAGTCCAGCATCTTACCGCCATTGTGGCATGCTACTAGGGACGGGAACCTCAGTGATTGCCCATTGGGGGCCAATCGAGCAATTTATTTATTCTATTAAGGCCTTTCTCGCAGCCTTGCTGGCATTTTACCAGAAAGGGGCTGTCAATGCATGAGGAGGCCAGGCAATGTGTTCCCCAGGGACGGAGGTGGGGGTTGGGGGGGGGGGGGGGGAGGAGTAACCACTCCTTTATGGCTAACCACTCCTTTATGGCTGATCCATGGCATCCGAGGGCTTCCCTGGATGATATTGGCCACGCTATGACTCTGCCCCCTCCATTTAACACAACCCCCCGCCCGCACAATGACCGGAGTCTTCCTGTTTGAGGCTAGCTTTCTGCAGAAGAAGCGACCCTATCTGCGAAGGTATCTTGGTATAGAGGCTTGTCCTACAACCACGGCTAGCCCTCGGGAAGGGGGAAACAGTTGCTAATTGGCCACCGCTGGTAAAATGCTCCCCACCCCCTCCCCAGAGTTTTGGCCTCCCCGATGGCGTCGGCCCTCACTATTGGCCCGAGCAGCGGGACTTCATCCATGCTGACCGCTAAACGAGAGATAATTGCATGGCCTGAAACGTTAACCCTGTTTCTCTCTCCACAGATGCTGCCTGACCTGCTGAGTATTCCCGGCACTTTCTGTCTTCATTTCGGATTTCCAGCATCTACAGTAGTTTGCTATAGTATCAGCCAGTGACTCCCAGTAAATCCTTTCATAGTTTTAAGCACCGGCCAACAAATCCTTCCTGAAAACTAAGGAAATTTCATAGTGATCAGTTGGTACGAACAACTTCCAGAGCAGTGGAGGTGAAAACTCTCCGTAGCCAGAAACAGTGGAATATTTTTATTAATTAATTTGCAGGTTCTGGGCGTCAATGGCAAGGCCAGTACTTCTTGCCCATCCTAATTGCCCTTGAACCGAGTGTCTTGCTCGGCCATTGCAGGGGGAAGTTGAGGCTCAACGGCACGGACTGCAGCTGTTCAAGGAGGTGTTCCACCACTACCTTCTTAAAGGAAAGGAGGGATTGGTGATGATAATGCTCCCCTCGCCCATATCGCATGAAAGCATTTTTTTAAAATTATGATGAGCGCTGGGGTCTTCCTCATCCATATTCATCTTTGTGAGGAATGCTCCCTTAAGTTTGAAGATGGACACATTGATTGTGAGAAAGGAAGAAATAGGAGCAGCCCTCCGAGTCTGCTCCGTCATTCTGTAAAGGCGTCGCTGAAGTGACAGCAGGACACCCCTGCACCTGCCCCCTCATTAACCGTGACTCCTTGGTCAATCAGAAAGCTGTCTAACTCGGCCTTGAATATGGTCAATGACCCCGCCCCCACCTGTACCAGGGGAATAGAGTTCCAAAGACCATGGGCCCTATGAGAGAATAAATTCTTTCACGGAAGGCCATGATTGGTGGAGATGGTGGTGTATTGGTGGTCCGCGGCAGCTGGTGGAATTGGAATTAAATTAATAAATCTGGAATTCATAGGCAGTCTTAGTAATGGTGACCATGACAACTATCATTTATTGTAAAAACCCATTATGTTCCCTCATGACTTTTAGCAAAGGGTGTCTGCCACCCTTAGCTGGTCTGGTCTATCCTGGGCGTCGTCATTGACCAGAACTGACCTGGACCAGTCATGTAAATTCTGTGGCTACAAGATCAAGGTCAGAGGCTGGAAATTCTCACCTCCTGACTCCCCAAAGCCTGTCCACCATCTACAAGGCACAAGTCAGGAGTGTGATGGAATATCCTCCGCTTGCCTGGATGAGTTGTTGTGGGCCAGGGTTTAGAGAACCCCAAAGTGTATCATGGAGTTCACCTGACCCACAACGTTTACTAGATTGTGGTATGGGGAGCACACGGCCCACTCTACAGGTGTGGAACAGCAGATATGGAAAAGGGTTTTTTAAAGCAAAACAATGTTTATTCTATGAACTCAAGTTAACCTTTTTGAAACATGCAGTGAACATCTTAGCAACCATCAATTCAAATACAACCCCCAAAGAATACAACACTAAGTAATCCTTAATAACTTCCCAAACAACATCCAGAAGCCAGAAGAAACACCTTTTAACAGGAGCACATCAGGTTTACATTCACTACTGAAAACATTTATAATTCTGAATTCGCCCAAGTGATGAAGAGATAGTCTTTTCATGGCAGAGAGATCAACAGTACACCTGCTCTGTCTGGCTTCAGCTCCAACACTGAAAACAAAACTAAAACACACCCTGCAGCAAACAGCCTAAAACGCAAGTAAAAAGCTGACAGACAGCCCAGCTCCACCCACACTCTGACATCACTAGTAAACACCCATTTCTTAAAGGTACATTTCTTAAACACCCATTTCTTAAAGGTACTCTCACACGACAGAGTGCAGCTCCCAAGAACACTCAAGAAGCTGAACACCATTCAGGCCAAAGCAACCTGCTTGATAGGCACCCCAGACCACCTTAAATATTCACTCCCCCACCACCAACAGACAATGGCAGCTGTGTGTACCATCTGCAAGATGCACTACAGGAACTCCAGACAGCACTTTCCAAACCCATGTCCGCTACCACTCAGAAGGACAAGAGCAGCAGACACATAGGAACATTACCACCTAGTTCCCCTCCAAGTCACTCACTGTCCTGACTTGGAATAAAAGCGCCGCTCCTTCACTGCCGCTGGGTTAAAATAATGGAATTTGCACTGTGGGTGTACCTGCACCACACAGACTGCAGCCGTTCAAAGTGCTTCCCAAGAGGCGATGTGGGATGGGAAATAAATGCTGGCCTAGCCAGCGGCACTTACTTCCTTTGAATGAATAAATTTAAGAAATGTGATTCCAGACCCAATATGGTTGACTGACATCTGAAATCGCCCAGCAAGTCACTCCGTTCAAGAGCAATTGGGGATGGGCAGCAATTGCTGGGATGCTCACACCCCATGAAAGAATAAAGGGGAGAGAAAATATGAAGTTGCCATGGAGGCAGGGCCGAGAGACCTAAGATCATACAGGGGCTGGTTTAGCACAGGGCTAAATCGCTGGCTTTGAAAGCAGACCAAGGCAGCCCAGCAGCACGGTTCAATTCCCGTACCGGCCTCCCCGAACAGGGGCCGGAATGTGGCGACTAGGGGCTTTTCACAGTAACTTCATTTGAAGCCTACTTGTGACAATAAGCGCTTTTCATTTCATTTCCATTTTTCATTTCATTTTTTCATTTCATTTCATTCACAACGTAGGAGCAGAAATTGGCCATCCGGCCCATTGAGTCAGCTCTGCCATTCAATGAGATCATGGCTGATCTGATATGATAATCCTCAACTCCACTTTCCCGCCTTGCCCCCAGAACCCTTGATTCCCTCCGTCTCTCTCAGCCTTGAACATGCTTAACGACCCAGCCTCTACAGCTCACTGCGGTAACGAATTCCAGATCTGGCTCTGCCATTTATTATGATCATGGCTGATCATCAAATTGGATACTCTTATCCCATCTCCCCTGCCCCCCACCCCCCACCCCCCCATATACCTTGATCCCATTAGCCCCAAGACCTGTATCTAATTCATTCTAGCAATTACACAACATTTTGGCCTCAACTACTTTCAGTGGGAGTGGTAGAATTTTATGCTTCTGTGAGATCCCCTCTCACTCTTCTAAACTCCAATGAATATAATCCTAACCGATTTAGTCTCTCCTCGTATGACAGTCCCACCATCCCAGGAATCAGCCTGGTAAACCTTCGCTGCACTCCCTCCGTAGCAAGAACATCCTTCCTCAGATAAGGACACCAAAACTGCACACTATACTCCAGGTGTGTCCTCACTAATGCCCTATACAATTGTAGTAAAACATCCCTATTCCTATCCTCAAATCCTCTCGCTATGAAGGCCAACATACCATTTGCCTTCTTTACTGCCTGCTGTACCCTGTGCGCTTATTTTCAGCGACTGATGCAGGAGGACACCAAGATCTCGCTGAGTATCCATCTCAGCTTCTCATTATTAGATAATTCCCCCCAACCCAGGGACCAATCTAGTGAACCTTCGCTGTACCACCTCCAATTCAGGTATATCTTCTCTTAAATAAGGGCGCGGTTTTATGGCCACACTGCGTCTGAAAAGCAGATCGCCGTGGCGATGGGAGCCGGGAGACCCGCTCCCCGGATCTACCCGGCTCGCAATGCCTCACTAGATCGCATCGGATCTCGGCAGATGCTGCGATGTAAATCCTGCCCATTGTGGACAGGATTGTCATGATATTCAGATGAACATCATGGTGCAAATACACATACACACTGATGGACAGATCAACGGACCAATCCATACACACACAACATCACAGCCAATCACAAGCAAGAGCATACACACTATAAAACGGGGAACACAACACTTCCCGCTCATTCCAGCAGGAGACAGCTCCGGGCACAGAGCTCACAACAAGCCACTCAGACAGTCACCATGTGCTGAGTGCCTCTTCAAGATAGTGTTAGGGCTGGGTCCACAGGTTAGAGGATAATGAACGAACCACAGTAGCCAGTTTACAGATGTTGTTTTTGTTAGTAATAAAACTGAGTTGTACCATCCGCAACCGTGTTGGTTCGCCTGTGTAGCAGAGCACCCAGCACGACAAGGATCACTTTTTAGCAAATCTGCATATTGATGCGAGACAGCTAGTCTCACTTTAATGCGCAGATACCCGTGTTACCCAAGGTGTAGCATCTATCTCGCAATGCTGATAAAACCGGTGCGGCCATAGCCACGTGTTCCCTGCTGAGGACCCTTTACAGCCTTGTGTATGTCAGCACTGTGAGCGCCGGGAAACACGCGGCTAAACGCACTCGCTGCGGGACTGTGCTCACTTTTAGTATAGTCACGCCAAAAACTGCACACGGTATTCCAGATGTGGTGTCCCCAAAACTCTGGCCGGGATTCTCCGGCCACCCCCGCCCAGAGACCGGAACGTCCTGGCCGAGGTCAATGGACCTTTTCAGGGTCTGCGTCCCGCTCGTGGCGATCTTGGCGAGGATCGTGCAAGTGTGGCTATAAGAAGTTCTCTGGCACGTCAGCACTTTGCTAAGAAGCAACCACAAATATCTGTCCACTTCCTCCGCACATTCTCCTGTTTCTCTGCTGTACCATGGCTCTCTGCCTCAATGTAGCTTGGCTGTTATTGCACACATTCATTGCAGTTTACCAGGCAACACCCTGCTGAATGAAAAGAGACACAACAGCTCACATAGCATGAAAATGAAGAAATAAATCACTTAATGCTGTGTCCCAGACTCTGGGGAAAGTCCCAGTTCTTTCCCTGGAAACCACACGATCTTAGGTTTCATTTCTCTGTATCCTTGCAAAACCTTCTTTTTCTAATTCTCTTGATTTGTTTATGGGATGTGGGTGTCACAGGCTGGGCCAGCATTTATTGCCCATCCCCAGTTGCCCTTTATCTGAGTGGTTTGCTAGGCAGAGGCCGGTTAAGAGTCAACCACATTGCTGTGTGGGTCTGGAGTCACATGTAGGCCAGACCGGGTAGGGACGGCAGATTTCCTTCCCTAAAGGACATCAGTGAACCAGATGGGTTTTTACGACAATTGACAATGGTTTCATGGTCATTAGACTTTGAATTCCTATCTGATGAAAATTTTATTAAATCGGCCCCCCCCCCCCCATTAATAATAATCTTTATTGTCACAAGTAGGCTTACATTAACACTGCAATGAAGTTTCTGTGAAAACCCCTAGTCGCCACATTCCGGCACCTGTTCAGGTACACAGAGGGAGAATTCAGAATGTCCAATTCACCTAACAGCACGGGCGGGATTCTCTAAAAATGGGGTTTTGTCCCCACGCCAGCAGGAAAACCAGCGGCAACAACTCCGACGTCAATAGCCCCCGAAAGTGAGGAATTCTCACCTTTCTAGGGGGCTAGGTTGCTGCCAGAGACGTCCCCGCAGCTCCAGCCGGCGCCGGAGGGCCGGCGCGAGTTCGCGCATGCGCAGAACGTCCGGTGTATTTCCGCGCGTGCGCGGGGGTTCCCTTCTCCGCATTGGCCCCCCCGGGCAATATGGTGGAGCCCTACAGGGGCCTGGCACGGAGGAAAGAAGGCCCCCACAGAACCAGCCTGCCCGCAGATCGGCAGGCCCCGATCGCGGGCCAGGCCACCGTGGGGGTGCCCCGCCTGGGGTCGGATCCCCCCCCCCTACCCAGGACGGTCCCCGCACACTTACTTGCCAGGTCCCGCCGGTGTCAGAGGTGAGTGACTCACGCCAGCGGGACTGGGCAAAACTTGACGGCCACTCGGCCCAACAAGGCCTGGAGAATCGCTGGAGGGGCCGCTGTCAACGGCCCCCGAAAAACGGCGCTGGAGAATAGGGAAGCCACACGGGGATTCTCCCCCGGCACCGGGTCGGAGAATCCTGGCCCACATAGTTCGGGACTTGTGGGAGGAAACCGGAGCACCCGGAGGAAACCCACGCCGACACGGGGAGAGTCTGCACAGACAGTGACCCAAGCCGGGAATCGAACCTGGGACTCTGGTGCTGCAAATCAACTGTGCTAACCACTGTGCTACCGTGCCACCCATTGATGCAGTACCATTCCAGATTGTAACAATCACTGCACAAAAACATTTTCCTCCTGTCTCGTCAGATTCTTTTGCCAATAACCTTAAAGCTGATTATCGGTCACCCACTCCTGGAAACAGGCCGTCAACATGTCGCCTTCAAGGGTATGTGTTTGTGAACCCAGCCCCCCCTCCCAGATCTCTCCATTCCTGCCCTTCTTTAAAATCGTACCATTTATTTTCAATCAAGTGTTGGACAAGAGTTTGATACACGTGGGGCGGGATTCTCCCAGCCCCGCACCGGGTCGGAGAATAACCGCGCCACGCCGGCACGCGATTCTCCGCGCAGCGGAGATTCGGCGTTGGCGCGGTGCCGGTCGCGGGCCGCTCCACGCGGCCGGGCTGCCGGTTCTCCGGCCTGGATGGGCCGAGCGTCCCACCGGCGCTGGTCGCAGCCGGTGGGAAGTCTGCGCGCAGGATCGGGGGGCAGCCTGTGGAGGGGCGGCGGGGGGGGGGGGCTCAGACCCCTGGGGGGGGGCTGCGATGGGACCTGGCCCGCGATCGGGGCCCATCGATCGGCGGGCCGGCCTCTCGCTCCCCGGGCCTATTTTCTTACGCGCCGGCCCCTGAACTCCTGGCCCCCTGTAGGGGCCAGAATCGGTACTCCCAGCGGCCCGTTCACGCTGTCGTGAAACGCGACGGCGTTTCCATCGGCGTGGACACTCTGCCGCCGAATGGGAGAATCCCGCCCGTGGGTTTTGTTACTGTCAGTTCTATTACATTCGCCCGTCTCACTTCCTCTGTGCCCCTTGCAATCCACCGAGTCCGATGCATGAAGAGGTTCTATTGAACCGGGTTGGTCAGTTTGTACCATTAACATATTGGTCATCTTGGTAACCCAGAAGCCGGGATGATCGCTCCAAAACCGCGGTGTGGAATTTCACGGCTTCTCTGTGGCAGACATGGGGCCACAAAGTGCGGCGAGTTGCTCAAAGGTCCATTGATTTTGGCGGGACTGGAAGATACTGCTGGTGGAAAGGGCTGGAAAATTCAGGCCATGAGCTGAAATCCCACTCTGGCAGTTGGAGTAATTTAAGTTCAATCAATTTAATAAAATACTTGTCCCATTAACTTCAATGAGAATCACAAAATCACTAATGTCCGTTAGGGAAGGAAATCTGCCGTCCTTACCGGGTCCGGCCGACAGATCCCCAGCAATATGGTTGACTCCTAACTCGCCTCTGAAATGGCTGAGCTGGGCGTCACGGTTGCGCAGTGGTTAGCACTGCTTCCTCGCGGCGCCAGGAGTTAGGTTCGATCCCACTGTCCCTGTCACTGTCCGTGTGGAGTTTGCACATTCCCCCGTGTCTGCGTGGGTCTCGCCCCCACAACCCAAAGATGTGCAGGGTAGGTGGATTGGCCACGCTAAATTACCCCCTTAATTGGGGAGAAAAAAAGAATTGGGTACTTGAAACTATAAAAAAAAAAGAGTGGTGGGCAATAAGGACTGGTCTAGCTACTGATGCTCACATCGCATGAAAAAACAACAAAAACCCTGTACTCGCTGGCCACCCTGTACTCACAACCCCCTCCCCAACCCACTAACCCCCTCCCCAACCCACTAACCCCCTTCCCCACTCACTAATCCCCTTCCCCACTGGTAGTCTGTGTAGAGGTATTACGGTAGCTGGTAATGCTGGAACACCATTGGTCGATATTGTATGTTTCCTATTGGTCAAGCTGTATGGTAGCTCCGCCCTGCAAGGCGGGGTATAAGATCCCGCGCCGCCCCAGCAGCCTTCATTCTGTGCCTGAGCTGCTGGGGGAAACATCTAGCTTATTAAAGCCTTCAGTTGGATTACAACCTCGCTTTAGTGGTCATTGATCGTGCATCAATTTAATAAGCTGGATTTAAAAGGATGGAGCTCCGAATCAAGCCGGAGTGTCTGCAACTCAGCCCCCACGCGGCAAACTCAGCGGCAACTTTCAAGCACTGGCCGGCGTGTTTTAACGGATATCTCGGTACAGCCGAAAACACACCCACGGGAGAACAGAAAATGCAAGTCCTGCACTCGAGAGTGAGCCTGGAAATTTACACCCTCATCGAGGACGCGGACGACTTCGATGCAGCAATGGAGCTGCTAAAAGGACATTATATTCGCCCGGTAAACCAGGTCTACGCCTGACATCTGCTAGCAACAAGGCGACAAATCCCTGGGGAATCGCTGGAAGAATTCTTCTGTGCGCTCCTGGTGTTGGGGAGAAACTGCAGCTGCCCGCAAGTTTCAGCGAGCGACCACACAGAACTCTTGATCCGGGACGCTTTCGTGGCAGGTATACTGTCCCCCCAAATCCGCCAGCGATTGCTGGAAAAAGAAACACTAGACCTCAAGGAGGCACGGGCCCTTGCAGGCTCCCTGGATGTGGCCTCCAGAAACGCCCGCGCTTACGTTCCCGACCGCGCGGCAGCTCCCTGGGCAGTGTGGAACCCCCTGCGGCCAACCCCGAGACATCTCCCACCCCCCCCCACAAGCTTGTGCTGCAAGGCGGCCTGGCAACCCCAGGGGGCCCCGCTGCTACTTTTGCGGGCAGGCCAAGCACCCCCGCCAGCGCTGTCCGGCCCGCGCATCCACCTGCAAGGGATGCGGTAAAAAAGGGCCACTTTGTGGTGGTATGCCAGGCCCAGGCGGTCGCTGCGGTCTCCGGTGGCGAATGCGGACCACCACCACAATTCTCTCCACGGTCCCCGTGCGGCCAGCGGTCGCCGCCATCTTCCTCCTCCAGGGCCATGTGCGGCCCCCGGGCGCCGCCATTTTGTCCCGTGGACGCACGTTCGATGGATGGGCGCTGCCATTTTGTGCAACCCCAGCAATGTGCGACTAATGGGAGCCGCCATCTTGGATGGACTCCCAGGACCCCAGCTCGGCTGACCGCACACCGCCCGAAGAGAACACTCAACTGCTGTGATTAGCCTCGGTGACCCTGGACCAGTCCCGGCCTCGAACACTCTCAACTGCTACAACAACAGTACTAATCAACGGGCACGAGACGTCCTGCTTAATCGACTCTAGGAGCACAGAGAGCTTCATACACCCCGACACGGTAAGCCGCTGTTCTCTCCTCATCCACCCCATTAATCAAAAAATCTCCCTGGCCTTCGGTTCCCACTCAGTAGAGATAAAGGGTTTTTGTGTAGCAAACCTCAGTCCAGGGAAGGGTGTTTAAAAATTACCGGCTCTACGTCCTTCCCCGCCTCTGCCCGGCCACACTCCTAGGTTTAGACTTCCAGTGTAACCTCCAAAGTCTAACTTTCAAATTCGACGGCCCTATACCCCCCCTCGCTGTCTGCGGCCTCGCGACCCTCAAGGTCAATCCGCCTTCCCTGTTTGCGAACCTCACCCCGGATTGCAAACCCATCGCCACCAGGAGCAGACGGTACAGTGCCCAGGATCGGATCTTTATTAGGTCAGAGGTCCAAAGGCTACTGAGGGAAGGAGTCCCTGGAGAGCTCAAGTAGTGGTGGTAAAGACCGGGGAGAAGCATAGGATGGTCATCGACTACAGTCAGACCATCAACAAGTTTACGCAGCTGGATGCGTACCCCCCCCCCCCCCCAACCCCCCCCACATCCGACCTGGTAAACAGGATCGCGCATTACAAGGTCTTCTCCACGGTGGATCTTAAGTCCGCCTACCACCAGCTCTCCATCCGCACTAGTGACCACAAATACACTGTCTTCGAGGCAGATGGGCGGCTCTATCACTTCTTAAGGGTTCCCTTTGGTGTCACTAACGGGGTCTCGGTCTTCCAGCGAGAGATGGACCGAATGGTTGACCGGTACGGTTTACGGGCAACATTCCCGTATCTCGATAATGTCACCATCTGCGGCCACGACCAGCAGGACCACGACACCAACCTCTGAAAATTCTTCCAGACCGCAAAGGTCCTTAACCTTACATATAACAAGGATAAATGCGTGTTTAGCACCGACCGTCTAGCCATCCTCGGCTACGAAGTGCGAAATGGAGTTATTGGCCCCGCCCCTGAGCGCATGCGCCCCCTTATGAAGTTTCCCCCCCCCCTCACTGCTCCAAGGCCCTGAAGTGCTGCCTCGGGTTTTTCTCTTACTATGCCCAGTGGGTCCCCAACTATGCGGACAAGGCCCGTCCCCTGATCCAATCCACAGCTTTTCCCCTGTCGATATAAGCCCGCCAGGCCTTCAGCCGCATCAAAGCAGACATTGCAAAGGCCACGATGCACACCATCGACGCATCCCTCCCTTCCAGGTCGAGAGCAACGCGTCTGACGTAGCTCTGGCAGCCACCCTCAACCAAGCGGGCAGACCCGTGGTCTTCTTCTCACGTAACCTCCATGCTTCCTAAATCCGCCACTCCTCAGTCGAAAAGGAGGCCCAGGACATAGTAGAAGCTGTGTGAAATTGGAGGCATTACCTGGCCGGCAGGTGATTCACTCTCCTCACTGACCAACGGTCGGTTGCTTTCATGTTCGATAATGCACAGCGGGGCAAGGTAAAAAACGATAAGGTCTTGCGGTGGAGGATCGAACGCTCCACCTACAACTACGGGATCTTGTATCGTCCCGGGAAGCTAAACGAGCCTCCTGATGCCCTGTCCCGCGGCACATGTGCCAAAGCACAAGTGGACCACCTCCGAGCCCTCCACGAGGACCTCTGCCACCCGGGGGTCACTCGCTTTTTCCACTTTATCAAGACCCGCAACCTGCCCTACTCCATCGAGGAGGTCAGGACAGCCACCAGGGACTGCCAAATCTGCGCGGAGTGCAAACCGCACTTCTACCGGCCAGAGAAAGCGCACCTGATAAAGGCTTCCCGTCCCTTTGAACGCCTCAGCATGGACTTCAAAGGCCTCCTCCCCTCCACCGACCGCAACACGTATTTCCTGAACATGATTGACAAGTACTCCCGGTTCCCATTCGCCATCCCCTGCCCCGACATGACCGCAACCACCATCATCAAGGCCCTCCATAGCATCTTTGCACTGTTCAGGTTCCCCGCTTACATACATAGCGATAGGGGGTCCTCTTTTATGAGCGACGAACTACGTTAATTCCTGCATCGCCTCGAGCAGGATGACCAGTTACAACCCCCGGGATAACGGACAGGTAGAGAGGGAGAACGGAACGGTCTGGAAGACCGTCCTACTGGCCCTATGGTCCAGGAATCTCCCAGTCCCCCGCTGGCAGGAAGTCCTCCCAGATGCCCTCCACTCCATCACTGCTTTGTACCACAACCAATCAAACACCTCACGAACGTCTCCTTGTCTTCCCCAGGAAGTCCTCCTCTGGGACCCCGTTCCCGACCTGGCTGGCAGCTCCCGGACCCATCCTGCTCCAAAAACATGTGCGGGCGCACAAGTCGGACCCGTTGGTCGAGAGGGTCCATCTTCTCCACGCTAACCCCCAGTACGCCTACCCGATGGCCGACAAGATACGGTCTCCCTATGAGACCTGGCGCCCGCCGGAGCTCCACATACACCCCAGCCACCAGTCCCACCCTCCCTCCCACCAGTGCACCTCACAGGAGAATCGGTCCTCCCGCCGGCCCTGCCTAAGCCCCCCCCCCCCCCCCACCCACTGATTCACCCCGCAGATGCTCCCTTCCCAGGTCAACCGTTTTCCCCACCAGCGCCGTCTAGGGGTGTCGAAGCTGCCACAGAGATCGAGGCCACGCTCCCGGAGTCACAGACGCCCGAGCCTCCACCGGAGTCACCACCGAAGCTTCGACGATCACAGAGGACGACCAGGGCCCCCGATCGACTGATTGCTTCATTTTAAAGTGTATAGTTAATTATGAATCATAAATTGTAAATAGTAAATAGATTTGTAAATAGTTACAAAACGCTGGACGGAGTTATTATGGTACCTCCATAACTCTAATTTCTACCACGTTACCATGTTGTAATATCAGGCCACCACCCCCGCCGGATTCGTTTTTTAACAGGGGGTGAATGTGGTAGTCTGTGTAGAGGTATTACGGTACCTGGTAATGCTGGATCACCATTGGTAGATATTGTACGTTTCCTATTGGTCAAGCTGTATGGTAGCTCCGCCCTGAAAGTCAGGGTATAAGATCCCATGCCGCCCCAGCAGCCTTCATTCTGTACCTGAGCTGCTGGGGGAAACATCTAGCTTATTAAAGCCTCCAGTTGGACTACAACCTCGCTTTAGTGGTCATTGATCGTACATCACCCACCCACTAACCCCCTCCCCCACTCACTAATCCCCGTCCCCAGCCCACTAACCCCCTCCCCAACCCACTAACCCCCTCCCCGGCTCACTAACCCCCTCCCCCACTCACTAACCCCCTCCCCCACTCACTAACCCCCTCCCGAACTCATTAACCCCTCCACCACCCACTAACCCCCTCCCACACTCACTAACCCCCTCCCACACTCACTATCCCCCTCCCCCACTCACTAACCCCCTCCCCCACTCACTAACCCCCTCCCCCACTCACTAACCCCCTCCCCCACTCACTAACCCCCTCCCCCACTCACTAACCCCCTCCCCCACTCACTAACCCCCTCCCCCACTCACTAACCCCCTCCCCCACTCACTACCCCCACCCACTAACCCCCTCCCCAACTCATTACACCCTCCCCCACCCACTAACAATCCCCACCCTCTAACCCCCTCCCCACCCTCTAACCCCCTCCCCCATCCACTAACCCCCTCCCCAACCCACTAACCTCCTCCCCAACTCATTACCCCCCATCCACTAACCCCCTCATCAACTTAATTTTAAAAAATCATTTTTTCAAGATGTGAGCATCAATGGTTAGACCCACATTTATTGCCCATCCCTAGTTGCCCCCTCAGAGGGTGATGGTAGCTGCCTTCATAAACCGCTGCAGTCTGTGTGGTGCAGGTACACCCACTGTGCTGGTGGGGAGGGAGTGCCAGGATGTTGCCCCAGTGACCGTGGAGGAACGGCGATATATTTCCAAGTCCGGGTGGTGAGTGACTTGGAGGGGAACCTCCAGGGGGTGGGGTTCCCAGGTATCTGCTGCTCTTGTCCTAGGTGGTCATGGGTTTAGAAGGTGCTGCTTAAGCAGCCTTGGTGAGTTTCTGTTGTGCATCTTGTAGATGGTACACGTGGATTCCACTGTGCGTCGGCGGAGGAGGGTTTGAATGTTTGTGGAAGGCGGAGCAATCAAGTGAGCTGCTTTGTCCTGGATGGTTTTGAGCTTCTTGAGTGTTGTTGGAGCTGTGCTCATCCAGGCAAGTGGAGAGAATTCCATCACACTCCTGACTTGTGCCCTGTAGGTGGTGGACAGGCTTTGGGGAGTCAGGAGATGAGTTAATCATCTCAGGATTCACAGCCTCTGGACTGCTCTTGTAGCCACAGTATTTATATGGCGAGTCCAGTTCAGTTTCTGCTGCTGGAGGGCCATCAACTCGGAGAAAGCCACCCTTTGGTCTGCCCGAAATGCATTGGTCTTCCAGTGGAAAGAGTTGGCGTTAACCGAGTGTTGCAGACTGGCACGTTCTAAGGTCTACGCCGATGTGCTGAGGAACGCACTAAAGCTTGGGGGAACCACTGCCGAGGTGCAACGGGGAAAGGAATCTGTTTAAGGGGCTGGAAAATTGTTAGAACCCTTTCTAGCTGTATGCCTAACACTGAATATGAACACCAGTATCAAAATTGTATTGAGATACCTCAGAGGAGAGCTCATGGTGTGAAGAAAGGTTGAGTAATTGGGCTGGATACCCGCATTCGCAACGCTGTCAGCGAGAATCGTGATCGGGCGGATAATTGCGCAAAGTGGAAGAAATGCGTTTTGCGTCAGGCACCGATTCCCTCGCCAGGCTCCAGTCCCTGGCTGGCAGCGTTATTGAAGTTTACGTCCCCTGTCGGCAGGACCATGCAAAGCCGTCATTTGCATGGATTTAAATGTCATCCGAGAATTGGACACTTCATGTTCCACCCCTCCACGATGCTCCGGCCTTCTTAGGCTGAATTCTGACCGGCGTGAATTGACGCAAGTGTTTACATTCGGGGACTGGGCGCCGTGGCTGCTGAGGGGAGTTTGTAGATACGGGGTTGCAGAGACATGATACAGGAAGATGTGCTGGACCGGAGTCCTGGAGCGGGGCCTGGAGTCCATTGCCCTTCTGACTCTGAGGCAAGTCTGCTGTCAGTGAGCCAAAACCGACACCTGGAAGCTGTTTATTTTTTTTAAAGTACACACCAGTTTAATTCTTCAACTCAGACCTAAGGTCATATGATTGGCAGGGACTGAAAGGTTCAGGAGTGAAGGTGTGAACACATAAACTACACATCACAGGAGTCAAATCTACACAAATGTTAACTATTTTCAAATATATAGTGCAAGAAATGCTTTTTCAGAGGCACCTTTCGATTCTCCACGTAAATGATAAAAGTCCAACTACAAATTAAAAGGGAATTATCACAGTTTCCAGAGAGATTTTATTTTTAGAACATTTCAACACAGGCTGCCCTGAAACATTCAGGAAATTCCATATAGCCATTTGAAATCCATGCATTCTAGCAAGTATCACAGGTGTTGGCATATATGCCGACCTATGAAGCCTTGAATAATCCCTCCAAAAGAAAATTACGGTCAATTTATACGCCAAGTATAGAAGTGAAATGCCAGTGTCATCATTTTGAAACATCAACAACTTCTGATGCAAAGAATTGGTGTGTCATGAACATCCTTACACAGCCCTTATTGCTGCTCCCACTGCAGACTGCTCACTGTGTCCTGCAAATGTGCAGAGGAACTCTGGTGATGTGGGAGCCCCCCAAGGCTGCCCCTCTGGAAACCCTCATACCCCAGCGGTATCATCAAGGGGATGGGCGTGGCCAAGCTCAATCAGGGGCCCACCAGGTGTTGGCACTCCTCAGAAGCACTGCCCCACTTCAGAGGATCAGCAGAGCTCACTCCAACCAGAGGACACCTGCACCGTGGTCTTTGGAACCCTCCCTCGTTCTCTGCTCCTCTCCGGGCAGAGGCCTCACCAGTGACTCCCATCTCTCAGGATCACAGACTGTCTCCTGGTGAGGCTGGCAGCACTGTCTACCTCTGCCACCGCTTCCCAGGCACTGTTCAGGAGGGCAGGCTTGAGTCTGCGGCCCACCCTGGGGAAGAGGCTGTCCCTCCTCTCCTCATTCACATCGAGTAGTGGGTCCACCTCGGACTCCCGAACTCAGGAGGCAGGTCTTCTCTGAGCCATCCTGGTGGCTGCAGTGAGTGTGTGGTAAGTGGAGTGCTTAAAAACACCTCCAGTCGCCAGGCTCTTTGGCGCTAACTCGGGCCCCTGTGGTTGCACCGCCCAGTGGGCCGGGAATTGTTTTCAATTCGGGTCGGCAAAGTGGCCCATTTGAATGTCCTGAACCACAGAAGAGATAAGAGGCCCCAACAGAAACACAAATCTCACGCTGTTCAGTCCCGCCGGCAACACTTCATCTCCCAAAAGAAGAAATCTAGCCCATCTTGCGCTTTCTGTCATTTTCAATTTTAAATGTTTTACCTCCAGGCGGTGTGCCTGACATGGAATGTATATTAGGGTGATACAGCACAGAAAGAGGCCATTCGGACCATCGTGTTGAATTGGCCATCAAAGACCTAGATATTCGAATTCCATTTTCCAGCACTTCGCCTTGTGTGCTATGCTGCTTCAAATGCTCATCTAAATGCTTCTGAAATGTTGTGAGAAATTCCGCTTCCACCACACTTTCAGGCAGCGAGTTCCAGGTTTCCGCCACCCTCCTGGATGAAAAAGTTTTTCCTCAAATCCCCTCTTAAATCTCCAGCTCATTACCGCAAATCTATGCCCCCTGGCTATTGGCCCCTTTACTGAGGGCAGACGTTTCTGCCTACCTGATCAACACCCCTCCGAATTGTGTACACCTCCATCAGGTCCCTCCTCAGCCTTCCCTGCTCCAAGAAGAACTACCCCGGCCTAACCAGCCTCTCTTCAAAGCTGAAACGCTCCAGCCCAGTTGTAAATATCCGAAGAATTACAATTGTACAGAGGCGCATAAGAATGGAACGCGCTGTATGGAGACATGCTTTATGGTACTTTCTGTAATTTTCAAGTTGAAAGCTTTTGAAATGTAATGTAAAACATTTTATGAAGGAGGTCATTTAGCCCATTATGTCTGCACCACCTAAAATACAATAAAGGGTAGTTTACCACAAAACTACGACTTAATGTTACTTAACTAAAATTGATAAGCTATTAACTAAAATGCAACTGCGGCGATTAAAATGCAGGCGACGGAAAAATGATCCTTATAAATTGCAAATCGGTCTCTGAGAATTGAGAATCTGAGATTCCTTCTTTCCAAAGTGAAGGAAGAGTCGATTTGGTAGCTGCGATGACTTCCACCGCTGGTGTTTGCACCATTGAGGGGTGGGTCGCGCAGCAGGTTTTGGGTTTGAAAGAAGTTTCTTGTTCATCAGTATTTCTGCAGTTATGGCACTTGCTGATTGTTTGGACTCTCTCGCCAGAACGGCAGTTCATTTCTCAATACCTTCCTCTTTGACTGTTGTTTGTCATATGTATAAATTATCTGGAGGAAAATGTAGATGGTCTGATTAGCAAGTTTGCAGATGACACCAAGATAGGTGGAGTTGCAGATCGTGAAGGGGACTGCCAGAGAATACAGCAGAGTATAGATAGATTGCAGAGTTGAGCAGAGAAATGGCAGCTGGAGTTCAAACCGGACAAATGTGAGGTGATGCATTTTGGAAGATCAAATTCAGGTGTGAATTATACAGTAAATGGCAGAACCCTTAGGAGCATTGACATACAGATGGATCTGGGCGTTCAGGTCCATAATGCCATGAAAGTGTCAATGCAGGTGCATAAGGTCGTCAAGAAGGCATACGGCAGGTTTGCCTCCATCGGCCGGGGAATTGAATACAAGACGTGTTACAGTTGTATAAAACCACTTTTAGAATATTGCGTGCAGTTCTGGTCGGCACACTACCAGAAGGACTGGGATGCTTTGGACACAGTGTAGGATGTTGCTGGTCTGGAGGGTGTTGACTATGAGGAATGGTTGAATAAACTCGGATTGTTTTCGTTGGAAAGACGGAGGCAGAGGGGAGACGTGATTGAAGTCTATAAAATTATGAGGTATAGACAGGGTGAATAGTCAGAAGCTTTTTCCCAGGGTGGAAGACTCCATTACAGGGGGGCACAGGTTGAAGGTGAGAGAGGGAACGTTTAGGGAAGATGTGTGGGGAAAGTTTTTCACGCAGAGGGTGGAGGATGCCTGGAATGTGTTGCAGCAATGTTTAACATGTATCTTGATAGACAGATGGATGGGTGGGGAGTGGAGGGATAATAATAATCTTTATTGTCACAAGTAGGCTTACATTAACACTGCAATGAAGTTACTGTGAAAAGCCCCTAGTCGCCACACTCCGGCGCCTGTTCGGGTACAAGGAGGGAGAATTCAGAATGTCCAATTCACCTAACAGCACGTCTTTGGACTTGTGGGAGGAAACCGGAGCACCCGGAGGAAACCCACGCAGACACGGGGAGAACGTGCAGACTCCGCACAGACAGTGACCCAAGCCGGGAATCGAACCTGGGACCCTGGCGTTGTGGAGCCATAGTGCTAACCACTATGCTACCGTGCTGCCCTACAGATATAGATAGTTTGGGCAATAAGTAGTAGGTTTAAATAAGGAATCTGGATCGGCGCGGGCTTGGTGGGCCGAAGGGCTTGTTACTGTGCTGTAATGTTCTTCGACTTCCAATGGCAGAGAGAAAACCCTTCTGATGATGTCTCTCTGAGTTTTCCCTGGGGGGTGTTCTGCACCCTAAAAGTGGCTGTTCTCAGCAGGACTTTACACCGTTCAAAACTTGGTTTTGCTGTTATGTTAATTTTCAATGAGTCATTGATTTACAAGGCAAAGCAGCATTGTGCTCCTTTAGCCTCAGTAGTAAAATAGTTTTCACATCTTTTAGAACATTACATGAACATCCCAGAAACGTCTTTGCATTTTTGATGACTCTTCATAGTCTGTGCTTGAGGTGAGTCTGACAGAAAGATGCCCTGTCACTTCGATTTTAACTAATGTTAAGATTCAAAAGCAGAAATATGCATTTGAAGCAGTTGCCCTTAAAATCTGTAATATCATATTTAGTTGTCTTTTTTCAGTATTTTTTTAATAGTACTTTTGCAGTTGTATGTTTGACATTTGGGTAGATTTGTTTTTTTAAAAACGTTTTTGGGTGTTATTCTGGTTTCTGGTATGTTTGCTGCATGGATTTAATTTCACCTAAGGAAGGAGCAGCGCTCCGAAAGCTAGTGTTTGAAACAAACCTGTTGGACTTTAACCTGGTGTTGTAAGACTTCTTACTGTGCTCATCCCAGTCCAACGCCGGCATCTCCACATCATGGATTAAAGTTAGCTGTTTTAGGTATATTTGTTTATTTTTTGTATTTTGCTGATTTTCTGTATTTTTGCAGGTATTTGTTATTTTTGTAGCTATTAGTGATCTTTGTAGATAGTTATTTGGCTGATTTTTGGTACTTTTGCACATATTTGGTATCTTTACTGATTTTGGCTCAGTGTTTTGCTAATTTTGGAATTTAGATTTTTGATATATCTTGGTATTTTGCTGATTTCTGGCATTTTGCTATTTTTTGTTTTTTTTTGCTGATCTTTGTTTTTTGTTGTTTTTTTGCAGAATTTTGACATTTTGTTGATTTTTGACATTTTGTTGATTTTTGCTGATTTATGTAATTTTGCTGATTTTTGACATTTTGTCGATTTTTGCTGAATTTTGACTTTTTGCTGATTTTTGGCATTTTGTTGATTTTTGACATTTTGTTGATTTTTGCAGATTTTTAACATTTTGTTGATTTTTGGCATTTTGTTGATTTTTGCAGATTTTTTTTGCATTATGTTGATTTTTGCAGATTTTTGGCATTTTGTTGATTTTTGCAGATTTTTAGCATTTTGTTGCTTTTTGCTGATTTTTGGCATTTTAATTTCTGCTGATTTTTGACATTTTGTTGATTTTGGGCATTATGTTGATTTTTGGCATTTTTCTTGGCTGATTTTTGACATTTTGTTGATTTTTGCAGATTTTTGGCATTTTTTTGATATTTTGCAGATTTTTGATATTTTGCTGATTTTTGGCATTTTGCTGATTTTTAATATTTTGCTGATTTTTGGCATTTTGCTGATTTTTGACATTATATTTGATTTATTGTCACATGTACCGAAGTACAGTGAAAAGTATTTTACTGCGGCCGAGGGAACATACACAGTACGTACACAGTAGACAAAAAGAATAATCAACAGAGTACATTGACAAATGGTACATTGTTTACAGTGCGGAAAAAGGGCCAAACAAAGCAAATACATGAGCAAGAGCAGCATAGGGCGGCGTGAGTAGTGTTCTTACAGGGAACAGATCAGTCCAAGGGGGAGTCGTTGAGGAGTCTTGTAGCTGTGGGGAAGAAGCTGTTCCTATGTCTGGATGTGTGGGTCTTCAAACTTCTGTACCTACTGCCTGATTGAAGGGTCTGGAAGAAGACAGTGCCTGGGTGGGAGGGGTCTCTGATAATGCTGTCTGCCTTCCTGAGGCAGTTGGAGGTGTATACAGAATCAATGTGGGGGTACAAACTTGTGTAATGCGCTGGGCTGAGTTCGCCACACACTGCCGTTTCTTGCGATCTTGGACCGAGAAGTTGCCATACCAGGCTGTGATGCAACCGGATAGGATGCTCTCTATGGCACGTCTGTAGAAGTTTGTGAGAGTCGATGCAGACATGCCAAATTTCTTTAGCTTCCGTAGGAAGTAGAGACGTTGTTGGGCTTTCTTGACTGTTGCATCAACGTGAGTGGACCAGGACAGAATGTTGGTGATGGTGACCCCCAGGAACTCAAAGCTACCGACCATCTCCACTTCGGAGCCATTGATGCAGATGGGAGTGTGTGTCGTGCTGCACTTCTTGAAGTCGATGATCAGTTCCTTGGTCTTTCCGACATTTAGAGAGAGGTTGTTTTCGGTTGCAATCAAGTGATTTAACTGCCTGTTGTAGTCTGATTCGTCATTATTTGAGATGCGGCCCACCACAGGGAGTACAGTAGAGGACTGAGCACACATCCTTGCGGGGCCCTGGTGTTGAGGACTATTGTGGAGGAGGTGCTGTTGCCTAGCCTGACAGATTGTTGGTGAGGAAGTCAAGGATCCAGCTGCACAGGGAGGGATCAAGCCCAAGATTGCAGAGTTTAGTTATTAGCCTTGTCGGGATAATGGCGTTGATGGCGGAGCTGGAGTTGATGAGCAGCAGTCTTACATAGGTGTCCTTGTTGTCGAGGTGTTCGAGTGTTGATTGTAGAGCCAGGGAGATAGCATCTGCTGTGGACCGGTTGTGGTGATAGGCAAACTGCAGTGGATCGAGACCGTCTGGGAGGCTGGCAGTGATTGGTCTCATGAGTAGCCGCTTGAAACATTACATGATAACAGACGTCAGGGCCACCGGTCGGTAGTCATTGAGGCAGGCTACCTTGTACTTCTTTGGTACTGGTATTATGGTGGTATTCTTGAAGGAGGTGGGGACCTCAGAGCGGAGGAGTGAGGTGGTGAAGATATCTGCAAATACACTCGCCAGCTGGTCTGTGCAGGCTCTGAATGCTTGCCCAGGGACTCCGTCGGGGCCCGTCGCATTCCACGGATTCACTTTCAAGAAGGCAGCTCTCACCTCTGAGGCTGTAACAGTGGGTGTGGGTGTGTCCAGGGCTGTTGGGGCCGGTGGCACTGATGCATTGGCTGACTGCTCAAAGTGGGCATAGAACTTGTTCAGATCATCGGGTAGGGATACTCCAGCCGCAGATATTCCGCCTGGCCTTGCTTTAAGCCTGTGATCTTGTGTAGGCCCTGCCATAGACGTTGTGGGTTAGTGTTGTTGGCCTGGGACTCTAGTTTGATGCGGTATTGTCTTTTTGCATCCCTGATGGCTTTCCGTCCGTCGTATCTGGATTTCTTATATAGGTCAGGGTCGTCAGATTTGAACGCCTCCGTCCAGAACTTCAGGGAGTGAACCCTTTGGTTGAGCCAAGGATTCCGATTGGGGAACACCCATATTGTCTTCTTTGGTACGCAGTCCTCAACACACTTACTGATGAAGTCTGTGACGGTGGTTGCGTACTCGTCCAGGTTTGCTGCCGCAGCCTTGAATATGGACCAGTCCACAGTCTCACTTTCTTGACTGGCTCAGCATGCTTGAGTTGCTGTTTGTAAGCCGGAAGTAGGAATACCAACTTGTGGTCAGATTTGCCAAAGCGTGGTTGGGGAATGGAGTGGTAGGCACCTTTGATGCTCGTGTAGCAGTGGTCCAGGGTGTTTGCACCTCTGGTGAGGCAGGAGATACGTTGATGGAGTTTGGATAGAACCCTCCTGAGATTGGTCTCACTTCACTCTGGGAGGTAAGTCTAGCGTTGAGATCATCCTGCTTGTTCTCAATCGCTTGGACATTCGCCAGGAGTAGGCTGGGGAGAGGAGTCTTGAAGCCGCGTAATTTAAGTCTCACCTTCAGACCGGCGCGTTTTCCCCTCTTCCTCAGCGGCTGCTTTTGTTTGGCAGGGTTGGCTTTGCGTAAGGTAAGTGATTGCGTTCAGAGGAGTCGTGGATGATGGTGGCTGGATCAGGGTTGTGCATGGGCCGGTCTCGTGGGGTGGTGAAGTTGGGTTCACCTTCTGGTGGGGGTCGGGCGGGTACCTGTCGTTCCAGGGTTGGCTTGGGCTTTCCCGCTTCGCTGGCGAGGCCTCGCCAGTCACGCTGATATTGGCCTTGGTGAGCATCTCTTTTAGTTTGTTGTATTTTGATACTTTGCAGATTTTTGGCATGTTGTTGATTTTTGACATTTTGCTGATTTTTGGCATTTTGCTGATTTAAAAAAATATTTTGCTGATTTTTGGCATTTTGCTGATCTTTGGCATTTTGCTGATTTTTGACATTGTGTATTTTGGTATTGATGATTTTTAAAATATGTTGATTTTTGGCAGTTGATTTTTGACTTTTGGCATTTTGCTGATTTTTGGCATTTTGTTAATTTTTGACATTTTGCTGATTTTTTTAGATTTTGCTGATTTTTTTTTTAGATTTTGCTGATTTTTGACGTTTTGATTTTTTGACATTTTGCTGATTTTTGGCATTTTACTGATTTTTGGCATTTTGCTGAGTTTTTGCATTTTGCTGAGTTTTTGCATTTTGCTGAGTTTTTGCATTTTGCTGATTTTTGGCATTTTGCTGATTTTTTTAGATTTAGCTGATTATAACATAAGAAGTAGAAGCATGAGTAGGCCATCTGGCCCCTCGAGCCTGCTTCACCATTCAATGAGATCATGGCTGATCTTTAGTGGATTCAGCTCCACTTTCCGGCCCGAACACCATAACCCTTAATCCCTTTATTCTTCAAAAAACGATCTATCTTTATCTTAAAAACATTTAATGAAGGAGCCTCTACTGCTTCACTGGGCAAGGAATTCCATAGATTCACAACCCTTTGGGTGAAGAAGTTCCTCCTAAACTCAGTCCTAAATCTATTTCCCCTTATTTTGAGGGTATGCCCCCTAGTTCTGCTTTCACCCACCAGTGGAAACAACTTGCCTGCATCTATCCTATCTATTCCCTTCATAATTTTATATGTTTAGATTTTGCTGATTTTTGGCATTTTGCTGATTTTTGGCATTTTGCTGATTTGAAATGAAATGAAAATCGCTTATTGTCACAAGTAGGCTTCAAATGAAGTTACTGTGAAAAGCCCCTAGTCGCCACATTCCGGCGCCTGTTCGGGGAGGCTGGTACAGGAATTGAACCATGCTGCTGGCCTGCCTTGGTCCGCTTTCAAAGTCAGTGATTTCGCCCTGTGCTAAACCAGTTTGGGCATCTGCTGATTATTGGCATTTTGCTGATTTTAGGCAGTTTGCTGATATTTGGCATTTTGCTGATTTTTGGCATTTTGCTGATTTTATTTGTATTTAGCTGATTGTTTTGATTTAGCAGATTTTTGGCATTTTACTGATTTTTGTCATTTTGCTGAATTTTTTTGTATTTAGCTGATTGTTTAGATTTAGCAGATTTTTGGCATTTTACTGATTTTTGACATTTTGCTGATTTTTGGCATTTTACAGATTTTTGGCATTTTGTTGATTTTTGACATTTTTCTGATTTCTTAGATTTTCCTGACTTTTGACATTTTGCTGATTTTTGGCATTTTGCTGATTTTTTAGATTTAGCTGATTGTTTAGATTTTGCTGATTTTTGACATTTTGTTGATCTTTTGACATTTTGCAGATTTTTGGCATTTTACTGAATTTTGACATTTTGATTTTTGGCATTTTACAGATTTTTTAGATTTAGCTGATTCTTTATATTTTGCTGATTTTTGGCATTTGGGTGATTTTTGGCATTTTGATGATTTGAAATGAAATGAAATTAAAATCGCTTATTGTCACAAATAGGCTTCAAATGAAGTTACTGTGAAAAGCCCCTAGTCGCCACATTCCGGCGCCTGTTCGGGTAGGCTGGTACGGGAATTTAACCGTGCTGCTGGCCTGCCCTGGTCTGCTTTCAAAGCCAGCGATTTAGCCCTCTGCTAAACCAGTTTTGGCATTTTGCTGATTTTTGGCAGTTTGCTGATTT